>NC_137791.1:8723472-8928472 GCF_963383645.1 Muscardinus avellanarius | reverse complement strand
AATGTGAATTGCTACATCTGAAAGCAGGCAAGGATGGAAGAAAGAAATCATCTACCTCTTCCTGTATTGCAGTGTGATCAGCAGTATCAGATATGCAAAAAAAAAAATGTAGTGGTCTCTATTCTGAGATTTATGCAGTTGAAATGGAATACATTTAAGAATTTTAGAGGTAAACATTTAAGAAACAAACTGTGACATTTAAAATAGAAGAGTGAAACATGATGGATCCTAATAAATATTCATTATCAAACTATTTACAATTTTTCAAGTTTTAATATTTTCTGAAAGAAAAAAAATTGACCAAATATTGCATTTTATTTTTTCTGAGAAAGTTAATTCCAGTTGCAGTATTTTCTGAAACAGATCACAAAGACTTTAAATTTTTAATTATTTGATATCAAATAGAAAGGTACAAGGCTGGGCATTGTAGCACACACTTGTAATCTCAGCATTTGGAAGATGGAGACTTAAGGATGGCAGTTCATGGACAGCCTCAGCTACTTAGCGAGGCCCTTTGCAACTCCGTTAGACGCTGTTTCAAAATAAAGAATAAAAATAGGGCAAGGGGTGTAGCTCGGAGGTATAATGCCCCTGGGTTCCATCCTCAGTATTATACACACACACAAAAAATCAAAGGTACAGTACACTGATGCTTTAGGAAGACTATACTTATATTTAATGTGTTTAATAAAGCTAATATTTATAATAAATTTTTGTACTTCCATATTTTATTGATTGACTGTCAAACTCATGAGGGGCTATGTTAAATTTTGCAGGTAAAATAATAAACAGAGACAAAAATCTGTCTTCCTGGTCCCTATAAGTGGATAAATCTAATCACAAATGAGACATATTCCAGGTAATAAATGTACCTGCAACGTCACTTCCAGCTGTGAATACAAACAAATTGGATAACTAAGTAAATAAGATGAAGCACTCTCTTTTTATCTGTGGTTTCCATTTGTGTCGTTTTAGTTACTCATGGGAAACCACAGTCCAGAAACATTAGAAGAAAAATTCCAGGAATAAATAATTCAGAAGTTTTATTTTACTTGAGTTTATTTATTGACTGATGGTACTGGGGCATCAGAGTTTTACCCCACCTTTTTTTTTTTTTATTTTGTAACAAGGTCTTATTAAGTTGTTGTCCCGAAGCTTTAAATAGCATCTGCACAGCATGATGACACTACTTGTCATTCTTTTTCATTCCTTGTGAATTATCCTTTTTTTCAGAGGGTGTATGCTGCCTATCCACCAGTTAGCAATTTAGTAATCTCTCTCTAAGATATCAGATCAACTGCCATAGTTATCTTCTGGTCACGTAACCCTTATTCTACTTGATAAAGGTTCCAATGCACAGTAAAGATATGCCCAAAAGAAGCTGTAAGATGTTTTCTTTCAGTAATAAGGAAAATTCTTCACAAAAGGGTAAGGAAAACAATCGTCTACTATAGTCAATCCATGCTAAGAACAAGACTTTTATCCATGAAATTATGAAAAAGGAGAAAACTGTGGGCTAGTTTTCTGGCCGCAGTGCCTAAGTGCTTAGTTACCGTAGAAAAGGCCTTGAAATTGCATATGAATTCTTAGGAAAAAATTCTGTCTGTAGTGTCTGGTCTCTGTTGGGGATCTTGAAACATGCCCCTACAGAGGAGGAGGAACAACTATACATAAAATAGAGAATACTTAAATATTACTGAAGTAGGCTAAGACATTCCAACCATGTTAAAACATCGGATTGACTGTATTATTTCCATTAAGAAGCATTTTTTCCATAAAAGGATGTATTAGTCTGTTTTGTTACCACAAAAGTATTGGATTGTCAGAGTAGATCTCGAACCAAGTCTTACCAATGATTCAAATAAAAGGACAAGCTTCGGAAGAGAGAAATGTTGTCTTTTTGAGAAGCTGAAAACCTACCAGATGTTGCCTCCCGAACATCTACTCCTTTAAAATTAAAGTGTGTTTGATTTGTTGATTAATTGATGTAGAAGAATTGGTCAGCCCAGAGATATTTATGGGTTTTAACTTCCCTCATTTTATCCCCTTAACTAGTCAGGAAAAATGCTTATCTGATCATCTAGCAATACTGCCCCATAAATCTATGAATGTCAGATGCACTTATAGGGATCCCTTTACAAAATCATATTATTATAGCTAGGAACTTTACTATTTTCTTCAACCCAAAATCTCCAAGGTCTGAGGCTGAGATTCGTGTACTAAGGAGGGTTTGGATCTCACAGGTCTGGATCGAATGGATTATAGTTATTGCGTTCAGGGACCATATCAATCTTGATATTTTGATTAATTCATGTAATGAGTATATGCACTTGATCTGATAAATAACCTTCAGAAATGCATTTAACTCCTCATTGACCTGTTTCAATATTTAAAATAATTAGCAGATGTTTCTTAAGATGAGGTTGCATCCTGATAATCCCACCATAAATTGAAATACTCTAGGTGATGAATAATATATAAAGGCATTATTGTTTTCCAGGATTTTATCTAAAGAAGCAGAATGTGTGTGTGTGTGTGTGTGTGTGTGTGTGTGTGTGTGTGTGTGTGTGTGTGTGGTTTTCTTTTTTCAGTACTGGAGATGGAACCCGGGGGCATTTGACCTCTAAGCTACACCCCCTGCCCTATACTTTTTTTTATTATTTTATTTTGAAACAGGGTCTCACTAAGTTGCAGGGCCTCATTTAGTCACAGAGGCTGTCCACAAACCGCAAGCAGATTATATTTTTAACCTACCCAGAGCTTTGGAATACTTTGTATTAATGGACCTATATTAGTATGCTTGCAAATGGCTTACAATGGTCATCATATATTTCTTACTGCAAAAATACCTAAAATCATGTCTTTAATTTAAAACCAATCTTTCATTTACTAGGTTTGTGATAACACCCATATCATTTTAAAATAAATCAAAGTTTTTAAATAAAATAGAAAAATTTTACCTATTTTAACTGCTTTGTTTGGATCAAGAATTCATAACATATGAAAAATTTTTGTATAAAAAGCATATAAAAGCCAGGTGATGATACAAGGTTGTAATCTCAGTACTTGAGAGGCTGAGACAGGAGGATCTCGGTTTGAGGACAGCCTCAGCTACTTCGTGAGGCCCCCTGAAACTTATTGAGAACCTGTTTCAAAATAAAGAATAAAAAATAAGGCTTGGGGCATCGCTTGGAGATAGAAGGCTCCTGAATTAAATCCCCAGTACAGCAAGAGAAAGAAAGAAAGAAAGAAAGAAAGAAAGAAAGAAAGAAAGAAAGAAAGAAAGAAAGAAAGAAAGAAAGAAAGAAAGAAATTTTGACAGTTTTGAAAGTAAATTTGTGTAAATATTTTAATTTTAGATAATTTATTACTGTTATTCTTTTGCTGAGTTACATAGAACCCATGTTTGCAAACATAGTAATTCTTTGAAAAATTAAACAAATGAAGCTACACATATTTTAAATTATTATACATTCAGTGGGAATCCTACAGTACATAAAACGAACATTGAGTTTGTAGTTGATAAAACTGTTCTTTCTGTCATACAAATTTTAATACAAAAAGCATACACAAAATATTCCTTGAAATTTCTAATGTAAATTGCTCTATAGCGCAAGTGAATTATTTTTAAACTGATTTGTTGTTATCAGAAAAAAGGGAAAAAAAGATGACAAATCAGTTAATCTTCATTCAAGGAAATATAACACTTTATATACAACTGACCACTAAAATGTTAAAAGAGTGTTGGGATATATTTATAAATGGTACTTAGTCTTAAAGGTGATCGAATTAATATAAAAAACTAGTAACTCAACAAAAAGCAAAATATTTGCCAAGATGTATTTGGATTACATGAGCTTGCCTTAAAGTGGTAAAGCCCTCTCCCTTCATTTTTGCTAATAAGCTGCTTGTCACCAGGCTTATGCCAGATATTTGTTTTAATATCTATACTTTCTTTTTTAGAAGGTTACAATACAATGTAATTTAAAATGGGTACATAAAATGTTTTCAGATACATATTCTACGAAAATTTTCATAAATTAACATAATCATTGCATCATTCCGAGAAAAGGTATAAATAAGATGAAAAAGCAATTAAGAAAAAATTAGCTTTTGCTTCATTGCCTCTTTTCAGGTACCACTACATATACATGCATACAACCAACAATCAGCTCCAGTCGTTATTTTAAGTAAACACACCGGCAATGCATAATTCAAGGGACCAGCCTAGACTTACCATACATCGGGGAGTCTCACAATTCATTGATTTTCATTTTTGACGTGATCCATTCTAAGGAAAGTAATCAGAATTCCCTGAATGTTTCATTATCTTTCCTCGTTTCTACTCATATTTTCTATCATCTCTTTTAAGAAGCCACTAAGTTTCACATGACGGAAACTTCTGTAACTCTTTTATATTCAACCTAGCCCCAAACCAGCCTTTATCTAGACATACTTCAGTTTAGGCCCCAAACTTCTGCCTTTATCTAAACATTGTTTATTGAGCTATGTGTGTTCGCCTTTGTTTTGTTTTGCAAAGTGCTTTTAGAAGGTTTTTCTCAAAATGGCCTACATCCACCACTCTGTCTATCTCTGTCATTTTAATGTCTTCTCATGTTATAAATTATTTTGTGGGTTTCTGCATGTGTGCATCACCTTTGTTGAAGTATAAAGTAACAAAGTAAAATTATGATTTTTAATAAATGTGATAAGAAATGATATTTTATGTCTAGTGCTATGGTCTGAGTGTATATGTGTCCCCAAAACACATATACTAAAAATTTCCCCCCATTTTAATGGTATTAAGACCTGGGTCCTTTGAGATCTGACTCAGCAATGAGAGATGGGAACTTCACATATGGACCTAGTACATTCATGTAGTGAAGGGAGTTCATTTGTCTTCTGCCACGTGAAGACACATAAGGGACCATCCATGATGTGTGGACCCTCACCGGGTACCAAATTCTCTGGTACCTTGATCTGATACCTTGATCTGATACTTTTCAGCATCCAGAACGGTCTGCCACAAATTATAAAATTATACACAGTATAAAATTTGGGTATAAAATTATACCTGAATTATACCCAGTCTAGAAAATTTTGTTATAGCAGCAAAAATTCACTAAGACAATTTCACTATTTAAAAGACACTTTTACAAATTGGGATTTCTGGATTAAGTACAGATGGTTAATATCTAAAAGGTCCATGAATCTTTGGTGTTATCTGTTTACTGAAGATAAAGTATCTACGTGGCTACTGCACGATACCTGTATATTTCTATGTGATTTTAATGGGTTGGAGAACTGAATAATAAATAGTGAAGAATACTAAGTAGATTTTCCCAGAACATACTTAGATGGCCTTCACGTCCATGTGACATTCAAAGAATGGAATTCCCAGTTTTTATTATTTTCAAGTTATGAGTGATTTTCTGACATTTTAGAGTTCTGAATTTATTAAACAGGTGTCTAGGTAAATGTATTTTTTTAAAGTGGCTTCCCTCTTAGAAGATGTAAATTACATATGAATTGCTTTTACACATTGATTCATACAATATAATCTTAATAATTGCTGAGAAAGTTAAGTTGTTAGTTTCCTATATAAATATTCTTTTCTTTGGAGCTCACATCTTTTACTTTTGGTTACCAGAGAAGTTTTAAGATAAAGGTGGGCGTCATACTTTTTTGACATAGTTAAAGGCCAAAAATACAGTAGTAGAACTTTAGTGAAATTGGGTGGAAAATGCTTAATGATATTAAGCATTTTTTAATGATATTTAATGATATTAAGCAGTTTTTCTAATTTCTGGAGAAGCTATTTGGCAAAAAGCAATTCTCGATATTCAAAATGTATCTTCATCAAAGAGCAAAGTTTAACAATATAATGTTCCTTTCTTGGCTGTATTTCTGGTCCATAGTTTTCTTGGATTACCCAAACTGGATTTTCATTATTATTGATATTAGTAAATGTGAAGTAATAGTATAAGCATTATTTTGCTCACGTTTGACTGCCAAAGTCATATCAAGATACTACAAAGTGGAATTAATTTTTTTCTTGTAAGCCGGGTGTGGTGGCACATGCTTGTAATAATAGCATACGGGCTGAGACAGGAGGATTGCGGTTTGTGGCCAGCCTCAGCTACTACTTAGTGAGGACCTTTGCAACTCAGGGGAACCCTGTTTCAAAATAAAGAATAAACATTTGGGCTAGGGGTGTAGCTCAGAGGTAGAATGTCCCTGGGTTCCATCTCTGATAACACACACACACACACACACACACACACACACATACACACACACACACTCGCACAGTCCATTAAGGTAATCTCAATGTGAGCTATCATACCTATTCTATTTTTTAAAAAATAAACCATACACACACAAGCAGTGTAGAACTTAAAAAGAACTTCTAATGATCATTTCTGTATTGATGAAATTCAAAGGCTTTGTAAATGTTCTAGAGGCAAACTATCAAAGTAACCTGATATCTTAGGATGTGTCCATATTGGACTTTCCTCAGTATACTCCTCATAGTCATGCATGCCTATCTGATTTAAAATTGAAATTACTCTTGAGGAGAATTATTCCTTGAGAACTGTTCTAAAATTACATACCATTCACCTCACTGCCAACTCTTAGATTCTACAACTTGAATTATCTCAGGACTTCATGTAAATGTATGTTTTTATATATCTCCATATGGAGAATAGTTAATTCTATGAATTGTGGGCTAAGCCTGCTCTAGAAAAGCAACTTTTGGGTAAGATTTTGAAAAATACAAAGATAATCTGTAAAATTCTAACATTTTTAGAATTTTATAAAGACGGTATTAAAATCAAATACTTTGATTAAGTAATATACATTGATGGATAGTAAATGTATTTAAATGCAAAAAAGGTTTTTTTCTATTAATCTGTAAAGAAAGAAAAAATTACCTTCGAAAATTCCTATTTTATTCCCAGATTTATTTACTTTCAAAAGTTTCTTTTACTTTTAAAATATAAGAATAGCTAATATCATCATAATTTATATACTTTTTAGAGTATGAGTTAAATTGTTTTGAGCAGGTTAAAACTAAAGGATGGTTTAGTGATTTAAATATAGGATTTCAGGTAAGAAAGATTGGAGTTTTTACTTCGATTATATTACTAATAACATGATTATATTATATGATTGTATGAGGTATGATGTGTTATATATTATATTAGTATTATATATTAATATTATATATTATATGATTCTTGGACAGACATATTGCCCAAGCTTACCTTTATCATCTTTAAAATGTTAGTAGTAATTATCTCAATTAATATCTATATGTATATTATAAAAAGGTAGGTAATGTTATTTTTTTAATGTATTAAAGATTTTTAGTTAATGAGACATAGCAGGTGTTCAGTTGTCCAAATAACAGTTTTTTCAAGGAAAGATGTCATTTAATTTTAAGGAACGATGATGTAGATGCTAATTTGGGTTCCCCCAATTTTTCTTATTAGTTGGTTTCTTTCAGGTTGCACCAGAGGGCAGGTCTACTTAAAAAATAAATATGTAATGACAGGTATTGGTAAGAATGAAAGTTTGAAGCCACCCCAAGCAAAAGTGAGATTATGTTTTAAAATTTAAAAAAAATAATAGAGCTATAGCTCAGAGATAGAGTGCTAGTCTGCATGTATGAGATCGTACTATGAACAAAAAGAATGAGAGGAAATAAAGAGATGGAGGGATTAGAAAATTGATAAAAAAATGTTTCTTCCACCTCAGTTTGTTTTCCATTACAGCAAAATTAAAGAGCACGACTAAGGTTATCACCAACTACCTACTTGCCCTTTATAGACTCAGATACCCCAGGGGATTAGGCTAATTAGAGGCATTTCAATCAATATTTTCCATTTGGGAAAAAGAGGTTTAATCTTAAAACCAAAAGATCTTTCTAACTAGGATTTTGGAAGAATAAAAAAATGGAACTATATGTGCTAAATCACGAAGAAAGCAATGCATAGCATATATACTCTAAAAACTCATTATAAAAAGTATAAAACGGCAGAAATTTGCCATTCCGAGTGAAAAACTGTCTCATTGGAACTTAGGATAGATGGGTAAGACATGTGATGCTGAAACCAGACCAGAAGTTGCCATATGAAGAGAGAAGAAGCAGTAGAACGTCTTCTGCTCCCTGGCCAGCACCCAAACAACTGGCAAGAGAAGAACTGATGGAAGCCAATTGATGGGACGGCACTGCCATGTCTGCTGGCCCTCTGCAGTGAGCTCCTAATGACCATCAGCTCTCAGAATCACTCACTTCAGCACCAGAACACACCGTGGGCATGAGTTTTCATACCTCCCGAGCACTTCTGAACCCAGCCCCTGCACTACAAGTCACTAGATGGATCGTGAGGGTCATTGACTACTCTTCTCTGTAGTAGAAGTGGAGAAGCTTCCACAAGGGAATGGGGCTGAAGCAAACACCAGCTTCCCGACTCAGAAATGTAAAGGAATTCTGCTTACATTTTACGTATAAAATTGACTTCTTCAAATGGACTTTCAAAGTTAAAGATAAGTGCTTTAGGTGAAAGAGAAATTAGAAGATCTCAGTTTGACTTCTCTGATTTTCTAGAGCTATCTGAGGAGCATAATCAAGTGATCATTTATCTGAATAAGAGAACTAGGGGACTGGGTAAGTAAGAAAGATGCTTGCATTATTTCTCAATCCTGTCTTGAATGTTTTTATACAACACCTTTCATAGAAAACTTTTTTTTATTTTATATCATGTATTCAATAAAGCAAAAGATAAATAAAAATACTGACAAGTAAAGCTTCAAAGAAAATCGTTGCAAGCACGACTGTTAGCGGTCATACTGTGGAGAAAAAAATAAGACCATCAAATCACTGATTCTGCTACTCAGCCACTGCCTACCTAAGCTTGGAAACCTATAGCTAAAAGCTAAAATGAGAAACAAAAACATTATAAAGACTTTATTTGAGAAAAGAGCAGTTCATGAATAGGGCGGCTTCAAAACCACTGGTTGGAGAGTCTACTGAAGGAACTCAACAGAAAGCCCTTCACAGGACTAACGGGCATAGAAACCAAAGAAAAACGCTGGGCTATGGTTATACAGTTACCTTATTTTGGTCTCTCCTATTGGAAAGTACCTGGTTGTGTAATTACAAATTAGAGAGATTTTTCGAATTAGTTGAGTTTTTTTTTTTCTTAATATATAGGAATTTATAGGAAATGGCTCATGGTCAGTGCTACCTAACTTACATTAGCATATCAAGGACAAGATCATTCCTGAGGTCTAATTGGATTTATCAGCTCACGGATTTACCAGGCTTAGTCTCTATTCTATCTGTGTATAATTTTACTTAAACTCTGAAATTTTTTAATCAACACCTTGAGGACTAAAGGATGAGAGAATAAGCCACCCTACAATATGCCATTTGGCATAAAGATTATTTAAAGCTAGAGACACTTTAAAAATGACACACACACACACGCACGCACGCACGCACGCACGCACACACACACACACGAGAAATACTCAACAGGTGTAAAAAGATGGCTGTGACCCTCACCTTTTTCTTCCTGAAAGCAGGAAATAACATGTCATATGGAAGAATCCTTCCCTATATCAGAAAAAAAAAGTGACATTCTTATCATCAAGACAGGAAGCTAAGACTGAGAAAATTATAAAGAAACAGAACTTGTAAATATTATTATTATCATGCTTTAGCCTCCTCATATAGCTCAGTTAGTTAGCGAGTCCCTATCAGGCTGCTGTAACAGAAACCACCAACTGGGTAATTTATAAAGAGAAGCTTCTTCCTCAGAATTCTGGAAGTTGTGAAGTCTAATAACAAGGTGCTAGCATCTGCTCGGGGCTGTGGTACTGTTTCAGGACCTAGCAGAGGACATCAGGTGGTGAGAAAGCGTTTCTGAGAGCTCAGTTCTCTCTCTCTCTCATTTTTTTTTTTATATATAGCCCCTAGGGCCATCATGGCGACCCCACTTGGGACATTGCAGCGAACTTACATTCATGACCTCATCGAACGCCAGTTACTTTCCAGAGGCCACAGCTCCAAATATTATCTACACATTAATTCAAGGAGTAGGTTTCTGGAGCAAAAACTTTCAGGAAACATATTCATATGACAGCATTTCCTTTTCCAAAACTGCTTCTTTTTGTTTAAACTGCTACAAACGCATTTAGGTACTGCCAAGTTTTTGAATCTTCATTTTCTTTTGGAAAATTCCAAAGTCCTGGGAATTTTATATAAAACACATTTTCATGCTTTTTTCCTATTAACTTGTTTTGTACCAGGCACATGCCAAAACCCCCAAAGGGCAGAAATTTAAAAAAAAAATTACCTCTTCTACAGAATAAAGACACATAAATCAAAATTTTGGAGAAAACTTTTGTGAAGCTAAACTTCGAAAAATGCTGTTATAAAGGAAATGTGGACAGATGCTCAGTAAGACGTAGTGTTGTTACATACCCAATTTTAAATTGTTTAGATACAAAGAATGTAAAGCAAAGCTGACTCATTAAATAATACAACAGAGAACAACACCAGAAACAAAAACAACAAAAACACACAAAAGCCAATTTTTTATTCTAAGGAATTGCAAATACGGCTTCTTCCTATTTGGGACAAGACTATTAACAGATTATTTGCTAGTATAAGGAATAGATTTTAAAGGGAGTTTATTTTGGTAAAATGTAACCAGTAAAATGGTACCTAAGCTTAGAAAAAGTATAAACTGATTAATGTAGGATATGACATCATGTGAGTAGTGTAACTTTGAAATTGAGCTGGGGAGTCACAAAGGAGGTAAACACCAGCCAAGTAATTCAAAAAAGCTGCTTTCATCAAACCCGACCCCTTTAAGCGATATCTATGTACTGTGGGGGAAGGAACCCATGAGCCACAGGGTCCGCAGAGTCACTCAGCAGAGCGGAAGTATGGATGTTTAAAGCACAGGGTGGGGTGTTGGGGAGCTAGCAGTGTGTGAATGCCAATTCTCTTGCAACATCTGTAGTCTTGCGACCTCTAAAGTCCGCCCCATGATGCCTGGAGTCTCATGGCATCTCCCCTCCGGCTACTGGGGTTACACATCCTGTCCCTGCTGCGGGTTCCCATAGGGGAAGTGAGGGATCCAACCTATCATCTAGCAAATTATTTTTGTAATATTTTATACAATCAAAGTCAGATGACAACACACAATATACTAGGTGTTACTTAATAGTGTTGGACATTTATGGGTCTCATTCTTGACCTCAGCAGCTCAGGTCTCAAAATCATCCGGCTTTCTCACAGTGATCACGACAAGGCCTGTCCTTTCTGTGGCAGATGCAGGAGACATCTATTTCTATACATCTCTTCAGATTCTCTTAGTTTAGCATATGAGTTTATATAGATGCACAGAAAGCATCTATGGCAGATGCAGAAAGCAATTCAGGATGGTATACGATGATAAACGTGAGAATGACTCGTACACTATATAACCACTCCATATTTTGATCCGTTTATCTGATGATCGAGGAAGGTAATAGTAGGATCTTGGGAAAATTATCTTTAAATTGCTGGGAATTGAAGTAAGAAAGTTCCTGATTAAATTACAGTTCCTTCTTAATCTCACATGTTTATATGTTTTAAACTTTAGCCTCTTTTTAATTGAATTAGCTCAGCTTGAAAAAATTATAAGCACTATAAAGGATTATAATAAATCTCACTTTAAGCAAAGAACTTATAACATTTAACCTAAGTGTTGAAAGTTCAGCATTTGAAACATTAAACTATTATGTTCTGTATTAGTAAAATATATTGACTATATTAAATAACTGTCAACCTTTTAGTGGCCTTATCTTAACGTACAATACAATTAAAACCTAATTTAAGCATTAGAAATATAATAACATTTAGTATTATTAATTTTAATAAATTAATTATTGAGAAGACATGTTTTAAAGGGACATTGTTGATTTTAATTTTTGTAATTAATTCAATATTTCCAACTTTATGCATAATTCATTTATGCAAATGAGATGCATGCTATTAAACAAAAGATATTTTTCATTTAAATAAATGATTAGCAAACGATAATGTTCTGTTTCTCATTAGTTTAGAATATAAATTTCTAAACATCTTTAAATAATTGTCTTCAAATTACAATTCAGAACTCAATGTGCTTTAGGTTGTACTTTTACATTACAATACTACCTAAAGTTTGATGGTTTATATGAAAAGTACTGGTTCTTCCTTTAGAAAATAAATGGAATTTCACCTTAGTGAAAGTAAAAATTCTAATAAACCTCTTTTTATTATGCTTACTAAAAGATAAAATATGGACTCATTTAGAATGTGTTTTAATTTTTATGTGTCATTGACTTGTTTCAAAAGTATTTCAAGACAGGTTTGACCTAAGCAGCCAATTTACTGAATATAATGGAAATCTGGCCTGCCAATTTAAGTGTTCAATAAGAAATCAATTAAGATCCATTCTTCAAATGAAGAATCTAACTGGAGAGATTAGCTTTTTATAGTACTGTAAAAGCAGTTCACTTCTTTGATATTTGTGATTAGGACTTGCTTTTGGGGGTATCCTACCTGTTCAATTAGACAATCGCACCATTAGAGAAAATATATGAAAATATGAAACAACCTGCCACATTTAATAATTCCTTGTATATTTTGAGACACGAGTAAAGTAATAAACAACAAATCAGAATTATACTAATGCAATTTTGCATGACTTTCTGCTCTATTTTCTCTTTTGTTTTCTTATGGATAAATTAATTGAGTTAACTCTTTTTCTACTTGCCATTATTTTATATTACAAGGAAATTGAGTAGCAATTTTAGGGAGTGCCTTCAAAATGTAGCGAATTGTTTCCATAAGTACTTAACACGTAGTAGCCATTTAGTATTTTAAAAAATAGAGAAATAACAAAACTCCAATAGATATTTTTATAATCAAGTGAAATAAAATATATAGAATTAGATTTTCCTTAACTATCCCCATTTTACGTGGGGGCAAAGATTTAAGAGAGTAAACTGAAATTCTATCTTAATTATGTCTATTTTCCTGGGAGCCTGAGATGAAGCAGACTGTGACGCGCGACAGAAGAGAAAAGCTTTTAAGTGAAGTGAAAAATTTTTCTCAAGGGAAAAGAGACCTCGTTGTGTCTGATGCTGTTAATAAGTCAAATGAGATGAGTTTGGAGATTGGATTTAGCAACGCGGGAGCAATCGGCGGCCATGATAATGGAAGTCTCAGTGGATTAGGGGCAAAAGCCTCACTGAAATACTTTCAAAAGGAAACGATTGGAGAGGAGTTTGAGTGAGTGAGTGCAATACCTACAGGCGCACAACTTTTTTTAATTTTGATGCAAAGGAAAAGAGAGAAATTCAGTCAGAGCTGAAAAAGAAAATAGGTCAAGAGTCATTTTCTTTTTTTAAGGTAGAAGAAATAAATGTCATGTTTGCATACTCATGGAAGAGTCCAAGAGTGAATGTTTAGAATTTAAATATTGTTAAATTCACCTGTAAGGTCCATCCCTGTCTGCCTGAGGCTCTCTTCAAACTGGAATCCAGGCATCTCAGTACCGGGTCCCCAGGTACTGGCCCCAGCACAGAAAGTCATAGGCAGAGTCAATCACCTGGAGCAGGAGCCAGGGATGGGGAACAAAGGGGCCTGCTAGTGTAGGTGGCACCTGCATTTTCACTTTAAAGGCTGCTAGTCCTAAAAGGTGTCGCTGTCAGGGATCCAGTCTTCATTCTGCAGTCACTGCAGACAGACCTATCTGCAAACACACAACACTCTGTATAAGCACTCTAGAGCCCTCTGCTTTGCTCCCTTACTCCTGCTGCCTGGCTGCTGCCTGATCATTTTCAGCCTGCTGCAGAGACAGAGGGAAGATGGATAAATCCTCCTAAGATGCTATTCTAGGTTTATTGTAGAATAGCAGTCCTGGACAGTCTCAGGAACACAGGGATCTAGCTTGACAGTGAAGTCTTTGCTGCTCCCTTCCCTGGCTGCCACTGCAGGCTCTGGGCTCTCTCCTGCCTCTGTCCACCACCCAAGGGAAATGCGTGCACCCAGGACTTTCTCCTGGCTCTGTGTTTTGAAGCATCCACATTAGAAGCGATCCAGAGACATTAAGGGTAACGTTCTTTATGATGGCAAGAAAGTAAAGCCAACATTTCAAACAGTGCAGGTGGAAAACTGATAGCTAAGTATTATTTAATATTATGTAGTCCTTAAAATATTTTAATGGAAAGATATAATGTTTATAAAAGCTAAATCTAGGAATTTATATATGGTTGGGGCTTATTATATTCTTATCACAAATAGGTTCTTAAGTCATCTATGCTATCTTGATAAACATAAAAATACAGTGAATGTTAAATATTAAGATAAATACCATCAGCAAGGCATAAAATACAAGAAGTTCTTATATCTATTTCCATGCCTGTAGACAAATTATAGAAATGATTGGATTTTAATGAGTTTAAAAGATAAGGTGAAAAGAATAAATAAGTTTCAAGGAACTTCAGTTAGCAAAGAATGTGCAAAAAGAACCCCTAACGTAGTAGCATCTTTTAAAAATTCATACTTATTTTCTACTTATGTGATTGTACTTGTATCACATAATAACAAAACTAAGTCACTGCAGATAAATACCCGGCATTTATAAAAGTGTATAATATGACTGTCTTCTTAGCAGTCTTTTATATTTTAGTTTATAGAACGGACAGCCATATTTATTTAATCACACCGATGTCTTTATATGATTTTGCCTTTAGTTAATGACTAATTTAGAAGCATCCATGAATCTAAATAATTTACACTGTTTCTTTTCATGTTTATTATTTAGTACTCATCTATACCATACATCGAAACTAAGTTGTTTTTTTTGTAAGGAGGGTTTGGTACATTACTGGAATTATGACATCTTAATAAAAATTGCATCATTTTACTACATAAATGGGTAATCTCCTATCAACATGTTGCCAGAGAAATTTGTATAGTCTATTAGGTTAATAGCTCAAGTACATAAAATCCTCAAATTAAAATAATGAACTATAAGCTACAGTAAATAGTAGATTACAGAGAAATATTGAGCTTATTTCTGTCACAAATAAGGTACTTTCAAGGAGCCATAAAAGTGCCATGGAAAGTGTGTGTTTTATAGGGTCTTTGAATTTGACTGAATCTTTTATATTTAGTAGATTATATGGTATATTGAAGAACACAATGACTTCTTTGTGAATTTTATAATATTTTATGTTAATTTGGAATATTCATGATATAAATTTTAGATACTATACCTAGCATATAAAATACAAATATAATTGCCAACTCGGAAAAACAATGAGTGGTGGTTGGATATAGGACTAAAATTTTTGATTATAGGTCTTCATGAAATAATAAAATTTCTGAATTTCTTGATTTTTTTTTTTTTTTTTGCAGGTTTGGGGATGGAACCCGGGGTCATTTGACCTCTGAGCTACAACCCAACCCTATTTTTTAATTCTTTTATTTTGAAACAGGGTCTCACTAAGTTTCAGAGGGCCTCACTAAGTAGCTGAGGCTGTCCGCGAACCAAGATCCTCCAGTCTCAGCCTCCCCAGTGCTGGGACTACAAGCATGCGCCACCACGCCTGGCTATTGTTCTTATTTCTTTATTCTGAAAAAAATTTATTGAGCAACTAACTGCAAAAAAAAAAAAATGGTGGGCATTATTCTGAGTTGAAATTATAGCTGAGAACACAATAGGCCAGAGTTATCGTCTTCGATTTATGGAGAGAATACCATGTATAAAAGGGAATTAGAAAAGCACTTGACAATGTCACATAAGAAATTAGTAAGATGGAGAAAAATGTGTTAAGGAAAGGGGTTACGGTGGGAGGAAGAGTAGGACTATAATTTTAAATATAAAGGAAAAGTACACCATTACTGAAGAAAAGTTTGAGCAAACCCGACTGAAAGAAGGAAGCCAGTAATGGGAAAGAATGACCCAGCACAGAAAGTACAAAAACCCTCACGTGTGTGCTCATTTTGCGTGTTTGAGAGATAACAATGAGGGTCGTATTCTGAACCTAGTCACTGAGTAAATAAGTGTGAGATGACTTTGAAAAACCCAGGACCGATTGTATTGAACTCTGTGGAACCCAGCAGGCAGTGGCTTTATCTGGGCTCTAAGTCATTACTCTATTGAACATTTAAAGGTCACAGGATTATTCTCCACACGTCCACAACAGAGACCCAGAGTCCCCATCAGTTAAGTGGAATATTCTTCATGAAGATTCAAGTCTCGGTGCTAAACTAGATGAACCAAGCAACCATGATCATACGGCACTGTGAACATTCCTGGGAAATGTCAGTATCTATAATTACTTTTTGTTTCTTGATCCAAACCATTTGTCACGATGTGGAAATTGGACTTGTCTCACTATCCAAAAGTTTAAAGCATTATTAAATTCAGTGCATTTACAAAATTCCAACTCATTTCCATTTACAATAATCAAGACCAAAACTTATTGAAACTATTAACTTTGACAATTGCACTCTAAAGACTAGCACAAATTATAAATTTTCTAAACTGTGTTCACACATTGCAGATCCCAGCAAGCGATACACATTTAGCATAATGTATTAAAAAACAGAAAGGAGGAGGCTTATGTAGCAAATGTGGATTTATTTCATTTGTGGTTAAATTACTATTCAATATTTATGCTAATATTTATAAATATACTGAAAACAACATAATAGCTAATGTGCAGTATTTGCTATAGGTGAGAATTGAAAATAGAAGTTTTCAATTATTTCATTTTTAACATATCTAGTAAGTGCATTTTTAAAACTTTTTATTTTAGAGTAGCTTTAGATTTACATAAAAATTGTGAAGGTAGTATAAAGAATTAACATGTGCTCTACATCCAGTGTATTTGTATTCAAAACATCTTACATTAATTTTTGTATATATGTTACAATTAATAAGCCTCATCGATATATGAACTAAATTTTCTACATTATTTCAGTTTTCTTAGTTTTTACATATGTCCTCACTGTTGTACAACCCCATCCAGAATGGCATGCTATACTGTGTGACGAGGTCATCTTCAGATCCTTTTTCCAGTGACAGATTCTCAGATTGTTCTTGCTTATAATAACCCTAATAGTTCTGAAGAGTCCTGGTGAATTACTTGGTAGATTTTCCCTCACCTGAGATTTTACTTTTTTTCTTCATGATTAGAAAGGGCTTATGAGTTGGGGTGGGTGGGTTTGAAAAAGCAAAGTGTAATTTCTGTCATATCATATCATCTATCTAGAAAACTATACAGGGCTGAATTTTATCATTTCAAAAGAGATATGTAATGTCTTTACCCTCAGCACTTTAGAATGTGATCTAATTTGGAAATGCAGTTGCTGCAGATGTAAGTTAAATATAAGTTAAAATGAAGTCAGATAGGAGTAGGGGGACGTATAACAAAATATGAATAGAATTCCTACAAGGAAGCAGCCATGTCAAGAGAACACAGAGACAGCCAGAAGATTACTTGATGATGCAGGCAAAGGTTGACACAAGGTGACAATAAGCCAAGGAACACCAAGGAGCCCCTGAAACGCTAGATACTAAGAGAACATCATGGAAAAGATTCTCCTCCAGAGAGCATTTCTTGTCACTGCCCACTTCTGACATCTGACATACAGAACTGCGCCATAACTAATTTCTGTTATTTAAGCTACTTATTACATGGTAACTTGTTCCAACAGACCCAGAAAATTAGACAAATACTATCCGCGTGTGTTGTCATGGTTGACATAGACCTTGATCGCCAGTCATAAGTAGAGTGTGTCAGTTTTCTCAAAATTTAACTCTTGTCTCTTTTGGGTATACACATTGTATCCAAACACTGTACTTTAATCAAAAGCAACCACTGAGAACAATCCACTCCAAAGGATGAGAAGCTATGTTCTTATTCATTGAAGGTAGACCATATAAATTATTTTTAATTCTGCGTAGGATATCTTCCTACTCTTTTTATTATTATTTACTTAGTCAATTGTTAACTTATAATGGACTCATGAAAATTTAGTTTATATTTTTGGCTATTAATAACACTTCATATGGTTGCTCAAATCATTCCATATTTGGCCATGAGCATTTCACTTTCTCTCCATACGTTTACATATATGTACACAATTATGCAAAAGTTTTAATTCTTGTCATTAATCCAAATCACTTACAATTTGTTTAACTTCTTTTGCTTTGCCAAATTCAGTCATCTTTCATTAAGTTTCTCTGACATCTATACTTAAGTGCTACGGTTGTTATCACAAATTACCAAGTTTATACTTCAGAAGGATCCTTTATCTCTTAATTGGACCTTGAAATCACTTCCTAACTAATTTCTTGTTCATATTTTTCATGCTCACTGATATCACACATCTTTCCCCAAAATGCAATAATTGTACCAGTCTCTGGTGAAAAAAACATTGACTGTTCCCATTACCAATCACAGAAACTTTACAGGGTTCTATACAACATTTCTGTCACCCCCGACCCAGGCTCCTTTTCCCATTCCTAAAACTTTAGCAAATAGAATTTTCACAGATCTACATACATACCAGATGTTTTCCCAATTCCGTATCTTTATTCGTATGATTCCCACTATCCAGTATTCACTATCGCCCACAGCCAAATGTCTGGATCAAACTCATCCTTGCCAGACAAGAACAAATGCAGTTAGCTTCACAAAACTTCTCCTGCTCTTTCCAGTTAAAAGTCTCTCTTTGTTCCCTGAACTTCCTGACATTTAAGTGTTTCCTCTTTTACACACCACTCTCCATCTTATGATACAGTTATTCATGAATATAAGATTATTGAAAGCAGGATACATATCTTAGCACTTTTAAAAATCCTTCATAACACCTAACGCCGTATCTTTCACATTTAGTTTTATATTTATCATGGATTCGTGTGGCATAAGTTAAGAAGAATAGAGTTATTTTTTAGTCAGCTGCCAAATTGACAAAATTTACAAATCATTTCTCAGTTAAATCCAATTACACAATAATTTATTCAGCATCTCCTCCATATCTAGCTCTCCATCTTCCACAGCGATTTAATGGAGCTTTTCTAACGCTGACTAATTTATAAAATCAGATATCATTTTACTGTTTTATTATTTTCATATTTTATTCTGTATCAGCAGTACATGCTTCTCTCTCAGTATGTCATCAAATCGTTGTCTTGAATGCTACCCTTAATACCTTTAAAATCTCTCCTTTTCAAAGAGAAGAATCTCTCTAAGAACCTAGGGTTTAAGAAGTCTTTAAATATAGAAATGTACTTATAAACGAAAGCACTTTTACCATAAGCTCATCCTCGAAGTTAGCTAGTGGCATTTTTAAACATGGGGGAAAAATTTAATTTCCTGATCAATAATGTAGGACATCAATGGGGTGGAAAAGCAACTTGAAAGCTACAACTCGTGGAAAAGTAAAAACCAAGAATATTAACTATCATCTCAAAAATAAACATCGGTAGTTAACAATAGTTATTGTAATTCCTAAGATGCTAGCTAATTCTTTTTAAGATTGCTCAGTACTGTCCTATATTTGCTTGTGCAGGTAGATTTGAATTTTCTAGGAGCATATCTGTTTCAATGACTCTCCAAGACTCTAGTGGATGGCCATCTTTAAGGATGCTTTTGACAGGACACCCCGAAGTTCCACATTCACAGCACTTTCCCTTAGCACTGAGTGTGAACCTGGCATGCTTCATGCTGTGAATCCAGTTCTAATGTCACAGCCATACCTTTACTCTGTCAACGTCCTAATACAACAAGGAGAAATAATGAGGTCAGTGCCTGTAATAAGTTTTATGAAGCTAAATGAAGTAAGGTAACCTGTGAAGGTGTACCTGATGGCAGGCATCTAGTGTGTGTGTGTGTGTGTGTGTGTGTGTGTGTGTGTGTGTGTGTATGTGTGTGCTCATGTAACTAAAAAGGTCAGAAAAGGCTTCTTTGCTATGTACTATTTGGGGAGAAATCTCAAGTGAAAAGAGGGATGTGCTGTATGAATTTTTAAAATGAGTGCAATCTTTTTTCTACCAGGCAGTTATACAGGCTGAATACAGTGTACTGCCTAAATAAAACAAAAGAATTTGGAGATGATAAGGATTTGAGATGCTTCAAATCAATTCTACATACCCTGTAAACTTAATCTAGACATTTGTATATCAACCTGAACCAGCATGTACCTCATATTGCTTAAGAGATATAGAATATTTTAAGATTTTCACGTCAGGGATGCCTCCTGACATTTAACTCCTGATAATGAAAATAAAAATAAGATCCACTTCAGTTTAAAAAAAAATCTGGTAGTTGTTTCTATGCTCAGAATAGACTTTTTTCCATATTTTTTATTCAAAGGTGCTTTTTTCAGATATTATAAAAATTTAATAATAGCTTTCTAGGAGAAATGTTTAACATTATATAAAATATAAACATTCTCATGGGAATAAAACTTTGTATTGATTTTTATAAGCTTTGATGTATTTATTTATTTTTTGGTATTAGGGATTGAACCCCCAGGGACATTCTACCTTCGAGCTACACCTTAAGCCCTATTTTTTAATTATTTATTTTAAAACAGAGTCTCACTAAATTGCAGAGGGCCTTACTAAGCAGCTGAGGCTGGCTGCAAACCTGAGATCATCCTGTCTCAGCCTCCCAAGTACTGGGATTACAAGCATGCACCACCACGCCCAGCAAAGCTGGTTTGAATATCACAAATATTTGCATCTATAGCATTTGTCTTTTGTTTTTATCTTTTAGCTTTTTTTGCAATAATAACTATCAGCATAATAGTGTTTACCACTTAAAGGGTAGCAGCAGCACCTTCTGTGAAAGTAAAAGTATCCAAAAATTTATAAGATATTTATTAATTTTATGCCTCATATTTTATTGTGTGGCATATTACTTTAAATAACTATAATTGGGCAATTATTTCACTTTAAGATTATCAAAATATATTCTTTTAGAAGGTATTTATTTTTTTGTTGTTGTTTTCACCAAGAATTAGTACTAAGGATTTTAATGAAACTTCTACTTTGCTGTGTCACCCATGCAAATGAGTAAAGTGTGGTAAAAATCAGTTCAAGAGATATATCCTTATACAGCTTATTTCAGTTTGGTATGATGAGAAGCCTGCCATAACTTATTCCTATTATTATTATATAAAGTATAAATCCTTAAATTCAGAGTGAACAGATGATAACTTCTATTCTGGTCATTTTTGGTTGCCTTTACTACTTTTAAGAACTATAGTATAACATGATATATTTGTGTAAATTTTTCAACAGTCAAAATCTTCTATGCCACTCAGAAAGGCCCAGGGAACTTCTATATCCTGAGCTAAAACTAGAATCAGGTGAATTCATCTCTGATATCTATTTCTTCTGTCTCTCTCTTCTCCTCTCTTCTCTCTTCTCCTCTCTTCTCTCTTCTCTCTCTCTCTCTCTCTCTCTCCCTCATTTTGTTTGTTTGTTTTGGTGGGGGAGGGAGACGTGGGGCACAGGGTACTGAAGATTGAACTCATGGTTGTTCTACCTCTGAGCTAAAAATTCAATTTTTTTTTCTTTTTTTAAAAGCAGGGTCTTAGCCAGGCATGGTGGTATGTGATTATAATCCCAGTACTTGGTAGGCCGAGACTGGAGGATCACACAGGTTCAAAGGCATCCTCATCTACTTAGTGAGGCTCTCAGCAACTCAGGAAGACCTTATTTCCAAATAAAATATAAAATAGGTCTGGAGGGTAGCCCAGAGGTAGAAAGCCCCTGGGTTCCACTCCTGATACCACAAAATAATTAAAATAAAATAAAATAAAATTAAATTAAATTAAAACAGGGTCATGCCAAGTTGCCTAGGCTACCCTTGAACCTATGATCCTCTTATCTCAGCATCCTAATTACTAGGAGTATAGGTATGTGCCTCCATGTCCTCCACTTCTGTTTTTGTTTCTTAATGTTACATTGTGTTCTCCTGAAAGTTAGCTGAATGCTATTCAGGCCATTTCTTTGATTTAAATATTTCTCACTGGTCTCATTTCGGTAAATTCCAGTGTTCTTCAGAAAATAACGGGGCCATTTTCTTAGTGCCTGAGGCCTACTGTGGTCATAAGACTTGCAGTCCTTATAACTTTAGACCCACTGAACTCTTCTACCTGGCTTCCAGAATTTGTTCCTGCAATTTCTACCAAAACACCCTTAAACCCTCTGCCACATTCTTTTCCATGTATACATCAAGTAGTCCATTACTTTAATTCTCAGAAGGAAAACTGAAATATCTTATCCTGATTCTCGAAAGATTAATTACCTGCAGGAGGAACTGTGATTTCTGTGGCCTGTGGCCTTTATTATTATTTTTTTGCCTTCCTCTGAGAGCCTTCATAGAGTAAACTTAATGAAATTTCATTCATGTATTTCTTCCATTAATGCAGAATACACTGTGCGATGGCTAATTTTATGTGCCACTTAATGGGACTAAATGATGCTCAGATGGCTGGCGAATCATTATTCTTAAAAACTGCTTAGAGCAAATTTTAAGTATTATAGTCACCAAAAGTGAGTACTTGAGGCAACGCATATGGTAATTGACTCAGCCATTCTTCATGGGCACATAACAAAAAATTGTGTTGTATGCAATCCATATATAAATTTTTATATTTTAAATAAATTCACTTTTTAAAGCCTTTCCATCATTGTAGGTGTGTGTGTGTAATGAAATTTCCCTAAGAGATTGGCATTTGATTCTATAGACTAAAGCAAATGGTCTTTACCAATGGGAGAGGCCTCACTTAATCCAGTGATTGCATGAAGTAAACAAGAAAACAAAGATTCGCTTCCAGTTTGACCTGGGAAGTCAGTTTTCTTCTACCCTTAGGCATCTTTAGCACTCTTGGTTCTTGGTCTTCCAGTTGTGAGAGAGATTGATACTCACTCACTCCCAACACTTCAGCACCCACCCCTCCTACTCTTCACAGTCGTTCTCAGGGCCTTGGAAAATGGTTGTGTTCCATCACCAGCTTCCCAGTTAGACCACTTATGTAATTGGTCCGTCCATCCATCCATCCATCCATCCATCCACCCACCCATCTCTATGAATTTTTGTTCTGTAAAGAATCGGGTCTCTCAGGTACCTTGCACATGACTATGCACAGATGCCAATGGCATAGAATCTCTTATTTGTTGTGTTTCTTTACAGAAACCTTACTAACAAAATCAGTGATTCCAAGAGGACTCCGGGTTGTGTATATATTTTCTTATTAACTACACTCATTGAAAGTACAGAAGTGCAAACACACAGGGGTGTACTCTGCCAGCCCATCCCCCCGGGGACTTTCCTTACAGAGTTCCTCTGCAAGTGTCTGGCAAACTTATTTTGGAGTCAATTACAAGCTATCCAGCTTTCGGGGGGGGGGGATGTGAAAAATGTGGTAGTTAGACTTTGGCAATATATTATGTAGAGTCACCACTCGCAGATCATGTCATCAAGTGGGATTTGGAAAGATTGAATAATGTCCTGAAAGGAATTGAATGAGGAAACGAGGAGATAAATTGTAATCTTGACGAGCATGCTTACCTCTCCTAACTGTAAGGGAAAACGGCTCTGCTGTCTACTGCTTCATTCAAGTCAGGAAACGATGCATCATCAGACTTTGGCATCCTCATTTTATCGTCTCCTCTCCCGAATCCTTTCCCAGACCACGTTAAGCCTTTCTCCTCAATATGAATCACACTGGTCCATTTCTTTTCCATTTGCACAGATATACTTTCCTCCAGACCACCAGCATTGCTGGCTGGAATTGCTCTAATGGCTTCCAACTAGTGTTTCTCCCTCCAGCCGTGTTTGCAAATCAAATCCATTTTCCACACTGTAGCCAAAAATTCTTCTTAACGTACAAATCTGATCATGTCATATCTCTGGTAAACTATTATACTGGCTCCCCAACGTTCCCAGAATAAATCTCGACCTGGCTTACCAGCTTTTCATGATCTCAGCCCTATTTCTCTTCAAGTCTTGGCACTTGTTCTTCCAAAACCTAACAATCCAGTAAACTACGCTGGTCTCCAGGTAATTGACACTTTTGTTCTCTCTGGATAGAATATTATTCTGCCTTCTTTTTCTGTCAAGCCCCAGCTGGTCCTTTTAACTCTCAACTAAAATGTCACTGCTTCAAGAACGTCTTTCTCAACTCTCCCCATGCTTAACAAAATATCTATCATTCATAGTTATTTTACTATTTTTTTTTTTGGCATTCCTGGGTGGAACCCAGGACTTTGCACCTGTTAAGCAAGTGCTCTTTCATTAAATCCCTGGTTCTTTTCATTTTGTTTTGAGAGAGGGTTTTGTTGATTTTTCAAGGTGTGCCTTGAACCTGTGATCCTATTCAGCCTCCCCAGTAGCTGAGATTGTAGGCATGTGTGACCATGCCCAGCTCCTAAATTGTTGTTACACGTAGGCATTCTCATGTCTTTGGCAGAATTTGGTGGTAAAACTAAGATTTTATAGTCCTGAATTTACTTAAAAATGCTTTGGAAAAGACAGATACTCTCCCATTTCTCATCCTTTACTACTCTCTTTCCTCTATACCTTCTCTCTCTACATGTTTTATGACCTACATTTCTCTGGCGCTATTGAATTTTGCGACTTCTATTATAGCATGTTAATTACTTAATGTCTTATTTGGTTTACATCGTATCCTCTATAATTTTCATGATGATCAACTGCACCTTAATAAATATATATTGAGTTCTTGAGCTATATCATCTAGAAACACTTCAAATTTCCTAATAGTTGGAAATATATATTTCAACACACACACACACACACACACACACACACACACACACACACACACATATATGGGTTGGTTATACAGAACATATATCCTCAGTTTTTACATACTTTAAGTTTTTCATAGTGTCTATAATAACACAGAGTTGATATTTATGAGAACTCTCCATTTTAGTGGTCATGAAATACTACCCAACTGTGTTTCAAATTCGCCTTTTATTTTTTATATTACTAGTAAACTAACTTTCCTCTTCCACCCATCCTAGACCACCTCCCTGGATCCACTGGAATTTCTGCTCCATAATTTAAAGTTCCTTTTATGTCCTAAACAGTCCCTAGCTTCTGTATATGAGAGAAAACATATGACCCTTCACTTTCTGTAACTGGGTAATCTATAATGTCTTCAAATCCATCCATTTTTCTACAAACAATATAATTTTGTTCTTTATTGATAATTAGAATTCATTGCATGTTTATTCCATAATATTTTAATTCATTCATCTGTTGATGGGCACCTAGGTTGGTTGATAATTTGACTATTGTGAATTGTGCTACTGTGTACATGGATATGCATGTCTTACTATAATATTCTGATTTTAGTACCTTTGGAAAATACCCAGAGTGGAATAGCTGAATCATACAGTGGATTCATCCCCAGATTTTTTTTTAGGAAATTCCACACTGATCTCTATAGCAGCTGAACTAATTTTCAATTCCACCAGCATTATAGAAGAATTCCTATTTTTCTACATCCTTGCCAGATTTTTTTGTTGTTTGACTTCTTGATGACTGCCATTGTGATTGGGGTTTGATGGGATCTCAGTGTCATCTTGATTTCATTTCCCTGATTGCTAACCATGTTGAACATTTATTCATGTACTTAGTGGTCATTTGTATTTCTTCTTTTGTGAAGTGCCTATTTAGTTAAAGTGTCTATTTCTTGATTTATTTTAGTATTAAGTCTGATAAATTCTTCATATATTCTAGATATTAGTCCTTTATCAGAGAAGTAGCTTGCCAAGATCTTTTCCA
The DNA here is from genome assembly GCF_963383645.1 of Muscardinus avellanarius. Lineage (NCBI taxonomy): Eukaryota > Metazoa > Chordata > Mammalia > Rodentia > Gliridae > Muscardinus > Muscardinus avellanarius. The sequence continues at coordinate 8,902,573 of NC_137791.1, read as the reverse complement.
ATTCTGTAGGCTCTCTCTTTACACTCTTGATGAGTTCCTTTGGTGAGCACACACTTTTTAGTTAAATGCAATTCCATTCATTAATGGAATTGAGCTATTGGAATCTTATTGAGGAAATTTCTACCTATCAACCCATATTACTAAAATCAGAACTGAAAAATAGATATCACCACAGACAGTAGGGAAATCCAGAGGTTCATAGGAAACAATTTTGAAAATCTATTCTCCCATAAACTAGAAAACATAGATTTCTGGACACATACAACATACCTGAATTGAATCGAGAGGATAAAGAAAACATAAATCAACCAATAGTAAACAAAGGGATAGAAACAGCAATAAGAAGCCTTCCATCAAAAAAAAAAGGGGCCAGGTCTAAATAAATTCCCAGCTGAATTCTACAAAATTTTTATACAAAAACATAACCCAATGCTTCACAAATTATTCCATGGTATAGAAAGAGATGGAAACCTTATGAACTCTTTCTACAAAAGCGATATCATTTTAATACCAAAACAGAATAAAGATTCTTCAAGAATAGAAAATTACAGACCAATATTCTTAATAAACATAGATGTAAAAATCCTAAAATTAATACTAGTGATATGCATTCAAAACCATAAAATAAAATTGTAAACCATGACCACTTTGGTTTCATTTCAGGGATACAAGGCTGGTTCAATATTCACAAATCAGTATATATATATATATATATATATATATATATATATATATATTTTTTTTTTTTTTTACCACTTTTACAGATGACAGAATCTATACTCAAAAGGTCCCAAAACTTAACCAAAAGACGTTTAGAGCTGATTAATAAATTCAGAAAAACAGCAGGGCAGAAAATCAATTTTAAAAAATCAGAAACTTTTCAATATGTCAATCATGAATTCACTAAAATAAAATATAGAAAAGAATTTCATTCACAATTACTTCAAAATACCTTGGAATAAATCTACCAAAGTAATTCAAAGTCTTCTACAATGAAAATTATAAGACACCAAAGAAAGAAATTTATGAAGCTCTTATAAGATTGAAAAATCTCCCTTACTCTTGAATAGGCAAAATCAATATTATGAAAATGTCCATTCTACCAAAAGTGATGTGCAGAATCAATGCAATTCCTATTAAAATAACAATGTAATTCTTCTCAAAGATAGAAAAATGAGTCATAAATATTATATGGAAAAACAAAAGACTCGGAATAGTCAAAGCAATATTCAACAGTATAGACCATTCAGGAGACATCACAATTTCTGACTTTAAATTATACTACAGAGTTATATTAACACAAACATCATGGTATTGGCACAAAAACAGACACATAGACCAATAGAATAGAAGATACAGAAATAAATACATACACAAATGACATTGGAAAAACTAGTTATTCATTTGTAGAAAAACAGATTCAATTTTCTTCTTCCCACTATGCACAAGCATCAACTCGAGATGGAACCTGGAAATTAGATGAGCTATATTAAAATTACTAGAGAACAAGATAAGTCTGACAAGAGACTTAATTTTCTTTCGCTGTTTTTCAGAAAATTTTAACAAAGCTTAAAAGCTGTTTCAAGTTCATATCCATTAAGTGTCTGATCTTTCTGATTAATGCATATTTTCTGTATTAGAAAGTGATAGTACTATATGCAATAACACATCATATCAAATGTGTGAGAAATAGATTTTTATATTTTATTTTTTTCTCTGAGTTCCTAGGAAAATTAATACCCTTAATCTAATTATTCACTACTACCTCTATTGCAGCCTAATACTTTTTCTTTAAATAAAGTGATGATGATAAAGTAATAAGTGATAAAAGGATATTTACTGATGGTTACTTTTGAAGAACTTTCTTTAATAGTTTAAGAGCAAGATATGTCTCAGTGCTATTAACACAGTCTTTCTTTGTTCAGTGGGAATTCTTCCTCTTAAAACTTTCAGTCGTTCATTGATCATGAGTCAAAAAAATCAGATATATATTAAAGGCCTCATTTAAAATGTTTTTATGAAAATTCAAAAGATATTGATGTGAAGCCAAGAAGGAAATTATTTGTAGTTAGAACACGTCATCTGGAATTCTGGTTGAACCATATATTAGCTAAGTGGAACTATTTAATCTCTGAAGATTTGTTCTCAGGTCTGTGAAATGGGGCTGATGATAATCACTATCTCAGAGTTTTTGCACACATAAGTGAAAGGGATGACAACAGGACTTTTTTTGACCATTACTTGTGATAACTGTGCTTTAACAAACTCAAGGGAATGAGAGTCTCTTCGGAAATTTAATGTTTTACTTAAAACATCTTTTAATTATATTTTGCTTTTATAAAGTAGTTTATAAAATGTGAAAACTGAGAACTTCCTGATCAATAACCAACATGACTATACTTCTCTACTGATCTTTTACATTTTTTCACATGCAAATAGTGTGTGTGTGCATGAGTGTATGTACACGTGCTCGTGCACACACACAGAAAGTAGGGATGGGCTAAGATAAAACATTTCTAAAAGCTTTTCCCCTGTTATAAACCTTGATTTGGTATTCCGTCATTTGGATTCGATTTTGGTTCGTGTCCTTAGACATGTTCAGTGGAATTTAAGTGGAATTACTTAAGCAATGGTTAAGCTGTTGTGGCTCAGATGTGATTTTCTTCTAGAGCAATTCAGCTCCTGTTAGAGGTTACTGTGTTTTGTTATTTGTGGTTATTTGTGGGCATCTGAAAATCTCCAATGGAGCCTCATGCTTCGATTTGTACCCATTTCACGTACTACGTGGTTTTAAGTTACTTGCTCTAGAAGGATCCCAGGAGTTGCTAGGGAACCCTTTTGGCTTCTCTTCACATTTCATATAGCATTAGTGCTTCAAATGATAAGGCTGAACCTGTGGGTACAGAAGAATATGAACAGAACCAAGCCGGGCGTGGTGGCTCATGCTTGTAATCCCTGCGCTTGGGAGGCTGAGACAGGAGGACTGCACAAGTTCAAAGCCAGCCTTAGCTACTTAGTGAGGCTCTCAGCAACTTAGTGAGACCTTGTTTCCAAATAAATAAAAATTTAAAAATAGGTCTGAGAGTATGGCCCAGAGGTAGAAAGCCTCTGGGTCTCTGGGTTCCACCACCAGTACCACCAAAAAAAAAAAAAAAAAAAAAAAAAGACTATGAACAGAACCAGACAATGCAGCAGGCTACAGCACAGAAAATGGTGTATGTTTCCTGTTTTTCCAGAAACTAAGGGATTAAGCAAGTAGAGAAAAGAATTGCATGTTTTCTTTAGTTAAAAATGTTTAGCAAATATAAACATTTTAAGGTTTTAAGGAAATTATATATGTGTGTGTGTGTGTGTTTGTGTGTGTGTATCTTTATATCCATATGCATATATATAGTTCTTTTCTGCTTTTATACTTTAAGATTCTGGTTTTCTTCTAGATGATTCCAGCAGTGCTGTAAGGCAAACAACTTCCAAACAAAAAAAGATGCCTGAGAAGACCTAATGTTTAAATTAACCTTGCTAAAAAGACCCATCAATCATATTCTTTTGTGTACACCGTCTATTTATATTCTGTGATGTACAATTATTTTCCTATTTTTCAGGTTCCTGTTTCTTTAAAATAGGTCATTTCAAAATAACAGAATGAGCAGTTCTAGTTCACCAAAAACTAAGCTACAGATCAATCTAATTTTCTTACTTTTTAACATTCTCTATTATATAATTTTTAAGGGGACACCTCAAGTCATTAAAATTAGCAAAAGGAAATTTATAAATAAAATTCACTTAAATATACAGTGATGGAGGAGATGACTGCTATTATATCATTTCTGTTCTTCACTAAACAATACACTTTTTTGTTCTATTTTTCACATTCAGAGAAGCAATGCCATCCTACCTGGTGCCTGATCGGAATGTGTTTGTACATATTCTAGATAGACAAACCAGTTCGACCACAACTATGTTTTAGAATAGCATTTTATAATATGTTTTTCTTAAACTACTGTATTGGTTCTTTTCAATCGCTTCAAATGGCATTTTTAAAGGTTAACTGCAGAGGGCCTGTTGAATCTATTACAGTCTGAGGTCTTTTTATTATTTTCTCATGGATGTTTCTAAGTCTTTGTAATGCTGCCGGAGCTGCTCATCTGTGATTACATTGCACTGAACTGTGTATGTGTCAACTCATTATCACAAACAATAGTTAATATAGCAGTTCTGAAACACATTGCATTGCATCATTCTGAGCTTAAAGAAAATATTTATCTGGGTTTAAATACGCTGGTACAGCTACTACTCTACTGTATGGCTGTCTTCTTTTTTAGGAAACATTTTTATTCAAAGTTGTATTGGATTTTGTAATGGCTTCATCAGTGGTCTGCATTTCTTCTAAGATACATGTTTTAGTAATTTGATTACATCATGAGCAGTGATGTACATAGCTAATGAAGTCATTATTTAGAAGTTAGCAAGGAGCTGGGCGTGGTGGCACACGCTTGTAATCCCAGCACTTGGGAGGCTGAGACAGGAGGGCCAGGGTTCACAGATAGCCTCAGCTACTTAGGAGGGCTCTTTGCAACTCCGTGAGACCCTGTTTCAAAATAAAGAATAAAAAATAGGCCTGGGGGGTGTAGCTTGGAGGTAGAATACTCCTGGGTTCCATCCATAATACCGAAAAAAAATTAGCATCATTTAGGTAGCAAAATAGTCTATTACTTCTCATCCAAAGATGAGAAATAATACAATAAATAGTTCAAGGAAGTATAGTGCTTATTTTACTTGGTTATTTTCCAGATTTTTACTTGCTTTTTTGTCATATATTAATAATATGTAAAGAAACCTAGAAAAATAATTGTGATTATTCTGCATTATTTAACAAATTATTTCAACCTACTAGGAGATTGATGCATCCAAAAATTATTGCAGCCAGGCGTGGTGGCGCGTGCTTGTAATCACAGCATTCGGGAGGCAGAGACTGAAGGATCACGGTTCACAGACGGCCTCAGCTACTTAGCAAGGCACCTTGCAAGTCAGTGAGTGTCGGGGCCCACTCGGCAGGACCGAGGTGGCACCCAGGCTTGTTGCCAGCATGGACTCAAGATGGCGCCTGGGCTTGCAGCCAAGTCACGAGGCTCACGAGGCTGGCGGTGCCCTGAGCCTGCGCAGTGAGCCCTATCAGGCGCCTTACGGATGATTAGTGACGCAGCGCCTCGTGCTACCACCTGCCCACCCAGGAGAAGGTTAAAAAGCGCGCATGCCCTAGCGGGCGGAGAGAAGAGGGTTGGTGGACAGGAAGAGCAGTTTCTTGGCGGACTGCTCTGGGCTCCGAGCTGGGACGGACATGTTCACAAAGCCACCACTGTGACCGGTGTGTGCTGCAGCAGACGTAGAGTGCCACGGAGGAGGGTTGGTGGAGTGATGAGGGAGGAGATAGAAGACTGATGTTGTTTTTACCTGAGAGGGCGTTGAGAGAGCTAAGAGGGTTGGTGGAGTGATGGGGGAGAAGATGGAGAAGATCTACGGGAACTGTATAAGAACCTGGGGTAATAAAACTGCTTGAGGAAGATCGTGTAAGAGTCGTCACTGCGCACGACAAGTGAGACCCTGTTTCAAAAAAAAAAGAAAAGAAAAAAAGTTACTGCAACTTGGGGATGATGTCACATGCCTGCGATCCCTGTGCTTGAGAGGCTGAGATAGGAAAATTGCAGGTTTGAGAACTGCCTCAGCAATGTAGTTAAGACTTTCAGCGACCTCGTTAGACTGTATTTCAAAACAAAAAATAAAAATGGCTGTGGGTGTAGCTCGGAGGTAAAACACTCCAGGTTCAAAGCCTAGTAACATCCCCCAAAGATATTGCAGTAGTAATATATAATCTATTGCATCATTAAAAATGTGTCTCAACCATGACCCAAAACCATTATTTGGTTAATCATTCAGCTAATTTCCTACAATAATGACATATGGGTTCCATTCCAGTGTTGATCTCTGTCTTAAAGATGTGGAAATCTCATTAGAATTGGAGTTTCAGAATGTGATCACATAAAACACTCGGGTTATTTGGAATAATATGGAAGTTAAAGTTAGGTCTGAAAGTTTACACTAAAGTTGAAAGTTTAAATAAGAACAAAATAAATATCATTTTCATGTGAACTCTAAAGTAATGTGGCTATCTTTAGTTTTAATTAGTAAATAGGAAAAGACACAATATACACAGTTGATTAAGCCTCTGTCCAAACCAGCTTATTACCCTTGGCAAGTTCTTTAGCTTCTTTGAATTCTGTGTTTTATATCAACTTACGAACAGTATAAATATTTTATAGATTCATTCTGAATACTAAAAAAAATAAACACTTTTAAATCATTGAAGCACATCCTGCCAATTGGAAGACTTGTATAAGTGTTTATTAAATAACAAAATATTAAATAAATGTCAGTTCAGTGATCTTAGATAAAAAGAATGGGATGGAAAGAGATGCTCTACTTTAATGAGAAAGTATGATAACTTGATTTAATATGTGGTGCTGAAGGAAAGAGATAATCATGTTGAAAGGGTATTAGGAAGCTTTTGGCTCTAAATGATGAATATTATGTTTCTAGTTGGCATAATTTAAAAAATGGTAGGAGCATTCAGACATAAATTATTAGAAGTACAATTGGCTTGAAGATGAATATTCTATCATCTAATCGGTATGTGTCTGTGTTGGGGGGATATTGCAGGTTGAGCCGAAGACTTTTTAATGCCTTCTGCATGGTGTTTAATGTTGAGAATTGCTTTGGTTACTATGGATCTTTTATTTCTTTATATGAGATTGAGGACTGATTTTCCTAGGTCTGTGAAAAATGCCATTGGTATTTGATAGGGATTTTATTGAATGTAAATCACTTTAGGTAGAAAGGCTATTTTTATATTTGTTCTGGCCGGGCGTGGTGAGTATGTGATTTCTGTCTAGTTCTATTAATGAGGTGAATGAAATGTAGTCACTTGCAAAGGTTGAACCAGCCTTGCACTCCTGGAATGAAACCAACTTGATATTGGTGTACACTTTTTTGATATAGTTTTGAAAATGTATCAAAACTGAATAAAAATTCCTTAAGAAAAAAAATTACAAACCAATATCCTTAATGAACATGGATGTTATATGTGTTTAAATTGTACTGCTGTATGTATTGATGTATTCATCTTGATGTGCATGACATAGTGAAGTCCCTGATGCAAAAGAACACTCCATTATATAATATAGTTACCTTTCTCCTCCTCCTTCTCTTCCTCATCCTCTTCTTCACACTCAATCTCATCCTTCTTCTCTGTGAAATCTATACCCTTTCCAAAATAATGAGCATATAATACAATATTCCTAACTATAATCTTCATGTTGAAAATTTTATTTATATATATATTCACCCTACATGACTAAAAGTAGTACATTCTGATGTGTATCTTAATTTTCACCCCTTCTATCCAAACCTCATTATACTCTTTTTCTATATATTCAATTTTTCTCACTCTTTTTCTAAGTAAAAATCATATAACTTACTCCTTTCTATGTCAGGCCTATTTTACTTAGACACACCTAGTTTGATTTGTGTTGTCACAAATAGTCTGCTCTCCTTTTCATAGGCCGAGCGATATTCCATTATACACAGACACAGACATGCACATGCCTATCTTACCATTGGTCTGAACACTGTCCCCTTTGACTCTATGAATAGTGCTGCCATGAACATGGTGGTGCAGATATCTTCACAAAGGGGTGATTTTATTCCTTTGTCATAGCTACAGAAATAGGACTGTAGGATTATACAGTAGCTCTGATATTGGTTTATTTTGGATCCTTCTATACCATTCTCCATGGTGACTGCACCGACCTACATTCCCACCTGCAGTGACAGGTATTCACTTTTCATCAATCCTTGGCTGATTTTTGTTCTTTTGTCTTTCATTCTTCTTCAGTTTCTTTCATTAATATTTTATAGTGCTAGTACGCAGGTCTTTCATTGTTTGGGTTAAAATTTTCTTAAGTATTTTTATGCTAGTATAAATTAGTTTTTTTTCTTTATTTTCACATAGTTCATTGGTTAATATGTAGAAATGCTATTTATTTTCTATGATAACATGTTATCATGGGACTTCCCTACATTTATTTTGCTGTGACACATTTTGGTGAAGCCTCTAGGGAGTTCTTCCTATAAAATTGTGTCATATAGAAGTATAACTTCTGTCTCACTGGAATGCCTTTGATTTTCCTGCCTAATTACTCTGTCTACGGTTCCCAGTACTGTGTTGAATAGAAATGGTAGAAGTGGACATTTTTGTTTTCTTCCTCATGTTAGAGGAAAATCTTTTAGCATTTCACAGATGTTGCCTGTGGACTTCTTACATATTATCCTTGAGGCATCACTGAAGTCAAGGAAAGATACTGTGAACAACCTAATGTATAGCTATAGAGCTCAAAAATAGTATGTACTGAAATCCTATACATGGGGTTGATCTTTATATTTGGCCATTATTGAAGATATTAATATGGAAGAAATTAAGGGAAAAGCAGAAAGAGAAAAGAGGGCCTATGGTCAAGCAAAGAAAAACTGCGATGTGTAATTTCAAAATACTATAGGGTAATAATTCAAAGGGGAAGAGGAGATTGCCAGAGAGGTAGAAGGAAGGCTGAGTGACTGTTGGATTTAGAAGCCAAATGAAGATAGTATTTCAAGAAAATCAGTAACATTTATGATGCTGCAAGGTCAAACATGATAAAGAACTAAAAATGTCTTTCCAATTTAATGATATGGAAGTAATCAGAAACATAATCAAGAGTCATGATTCTTTTTGAGTGGTTAAGGTGTTCGCCAACATTAAATTTGGTGATGGATAAAGTGGGAATAAAGAGAACCAAGACAGTAAACATAGAACATTTCTTAATGTGTTTGGCTATTGACCAAAATATTGAAGTTGTAGTTAATGTTAGTTCCCGGAGGAAAATTATAGATCACAATAAACAATATCTGGAATCTAACTTTTTAAAAAATTCTACATTTCTTATATGTATTTGGTCCATTTGATAGATAAGTTGGTAAATAAGCATACTGTGTATTTCCATTCTAAAAAATGAATTAATGAATAAAATTTAATTAGCCACATATAAAATGGTTTTATTTTAATTCATATTTCTTCACCCTCTATCCATTAAATATACACACTATTAAATCATTTCTTAAAATATCAACATCAGTAATGCGAGTTTCTTCTAACAGCATTTTATTACCAGAGCTCATAGGTTCTATGATAATTACATTAAGTTCAATAAAAATATAAGAAAAAATAGCTCCCATAATTTGAAGAAATTTTATTCCGTAATTTATTTGTCTTATTTGAAATCTTCTAAAGTTATCGTTATTAAGTAAACTGTTCTGCCAAAAGAAAATAGTTTATAACTTTTTCAAAATACTCAGAAGTTGAGGTAATGATTATATGTAAAATTCAGCCTTTAATCCTATGAGACTATGGGAAAACTTAAAATCTCTTGTCATGATAAATGGATTGAAAGAGATTTCTCTTTTTCATAAAACATCCTGAGTAACAGTTTGGTTCATATGGTTGAATCATTGAGAGAATAATAGCAGGCAGGCAAGTAATTTTACAAGCCACTCTAGTATTCTTTACAACAAAAGTGTTAATACCTAGATATATTTTAACTTTCACATAGTTTAGTAATTTCTTTTGACACTAGGGTTATTTTCTCTCAATGCTTTGCCTCTCTGTTCTTCAAGAGCACCTAATGCCATATTTCTTCTCATCAAGGTGGATCACCTGGAGTGCAATTCACCAAGCAATGAAACCTACACATCACATTATCTCCACAGTATCTTCCAAGTTCCAATACATTTGTTTTTCCAATGCTATTACAGAAAAAAAAGGGCATTCTTTCTGTAAAAAGAAAGGGAAGAAAAAGACAAATGAGAAAGTTTGCTGGTACATGATAGTGGGTTTTCTCACTCTGGAGATCAGTTAAAGAAGTATAGTTCAAAAATGCTTTGCAGTTTCGGGACAGGTCCAAAGCAATGCGGCCTACCTACCATTGAATGAAACTTCCCAAGTCATGAGAAAGTATAAACCTCTTCTCTTTTCAAGTTGATTATCACAGGTATTTTGTTACAGCAATGGGAAGCCGAATAACAAGGTAAATTTGGTGAATTGCTTAATATCTTGATGCCTCAGAAACCTGACTAGCACTTTAGAGATATTAATAGTACTCACACGAAAATATTAATGTATTGTAGAGGATATTATGAATTACTATATGTAAAGCACTTAGGTAAAAATCTATAGCTGAAAGTTTGTAGTACTTTTAGAGTGTAGAATTTTCATTATCATTGCATTTTTTACTGTTAGAAAAATTGTTTGGGCCCCACTATTTAGCATAGAAAGGAGAAACTGGCAAAGCTATTGGAAATAATTGCTTTATTGCAGACAATAATAAAGGATCCTTATTATTTCTACCACAAAGACTGCAGTGTCATTGACAACTACTGCTATTATTTTTATAGTAATGATTATGGTAGTCATTATTATTATCGCTTATATTTTAAGGTGCCAAATAGTAATGTTTTATAAATGCTAGAATCGGGAATCTCATCCTAGATATTTTACATTCAAAACACATATTCTTCGTTACTAATATAAATTGCAATAAGAATGAGATAACGCATTAAAATGACTTAGAATATTTGAAAAGCTTCACTCAATAAACACTGGGCTTTTCCATGTAGAACAGATGAAGTAAATGATACTGAAGATTCTGGCCTTTGAAAGACCATTTGTTTTATCCATCTCATTTCTTCATGGCTGCAGCCTTATCTCTATTTCTTGTGGGCTTTCCTGTCCTGCACTTTTAATCCAGGCAAGCCCCTGCCAACCATGCCAGAATTTCTTGGTGGGTGTCCATTCTCTCGCTTCCCAGTATAATTTCCCACTAGTTGATGCCTTCTGGCTCTATATTTTGTTTGCAATATGACATCTGGAATTTGGCATATGTCTCAATTTTTTTCTTCTGTTCTTGGCTCCTGGACAGTAACTTTATCTCGAGAAGTGCTATTAGTTCTTTCCATTTTAAGATAATTGAAATAGTGTATTAAATTTTACTAGTAACTTAGCTGTTTATTTTCACCAAAATAATAGAAGCAATCAGATCATATACTCATCTTCCAACTACAAAACCTACCATGCTAACCAAACTTTACTTTTGAAAGTTATACTTGTGAATCCCCATCTGAGTTAGACCATTCTATTTCTTGCCATCTTTTTCTCAACTACATAAGAATATTGTTCCTGCAAATGGTATTCTCTTACCTGCATTAATATTTCCTTCTGTCCACTTGATAATTCGAATCAATATACAAAACTGACTTGAAATAGTGCATTTAAAAGACACATAGAAATAAATCATAAACAAAAATAAGCCCCTGCTTCTTTAAAGTTCACACCAAACCATCTACTTGATTCCCCAGTTTCACTCCTGTTTCCCTTTGTAGAAAACTTTTCTTACTTACAATTATCTTCATTTCTTTTTCTCACTGTCTTTGGAAAAAAAGACATATGACCCCTCACCTCCAAGAAACACACAGGTTAGCCTGCACTCTAACCAAGGATCTTGTGGCTCTGTTCCTCTACATGGCAAAGAGGAATAGGCGTGGGCAGATGTGATTAGATCACAGATTTTAAGACAAGGACATAAGCATGGGTTGTCTGGATGGGCAGAACGTAATAATAATAAAAAAAAGGTTCTTAAAACAGAAAAGGTGGAAGCAGAAGGGTAAGGGAATGCAACTATGGAATCAGAAGTCAGAGTCATAGGCTTGTCTACTTTGAAATAAAGGGAGAAGAAACAAGAAGAGCTATGCTGGACATACTAGAAGCTGGAAAAGACAAATGGAAAAAGAGAAAGAAGAAAGAAAAAGAAAGAAAAGGAAAAAGAAAAGAAAGAAAGAGAGAGAGGAAGGAGGGAGGGAAGGAAGGAAGGAAGGAAAAGAGAGAAAGAATTTCCTTCTTTTAGGTCCCTAAGAATAAATGGAGCTTAATCAATTTCTTGGCTTTAGTACATTGAAATCCAGTTTGGACTTCTGTCCTCCAGAACTGTAATATGATGAATTTGGGTTGTTTAAGGCAAATAATTTTGTGGTCACCTGTTACATTCTAGCTTCATTCTATCTTGAACTGTGTCAGGGTTTCCTCTCTACAAGACTGAATTTTTTTCTTCCATTTTTTTTTTCAGTGCTAAAAATTGAACTCAGAATCTTGTACATGCTAGGCAAGTCTCCTACTAGTGAGATGCACCTCTACTTTCTGGGTTTTTGTTTTGTTTTGTGTTTGCGTGTGTATGTGAGGTATACTGAGAACTGAATTCAGGTGATTCTACCTTCAAGATACACCTGTTAATGATATTTTACTTTTATTTTGAAACAGGGTCTCTCTAAGTTGCTGCGGCTGTTGCTAAATTGCTAAATTGAGGCTCTTGCCTCAAACCTGTAATACCCTTGTCTTATCTGGAATTACAGGAATTCACCACCATGCCTAACTCCCTGCCTCCTTTAATAAGAACACCTATAATTTAATTTAGGACTCACTTGATACTCATACTATTCCAAAGTTCAACCATTAGAGTCCAGACTGTGTAGGGGCCTCACAAAGTATTCCCCACCAGGATCAACCCATATCTTGAAGCAACACGACCTTTCAAGAGCAGGCTCCAGGCCACTGGGGAGAAGAAATTATTTTTAAGGAAACACCAGCGCCTGTGTTAGCTTATGTTTGGGAAATACAGCTTTCTTGTCATTTCTGGCATCTGGTTGTTTCCCTAACATTACCACCTGCTCTGTTTTGCCTTAAAAGCAAATTGTTTAAAATATTATGTCTATCATTCATAAGTATATGTACTGAGAGGATTTTCTCTATACATCTGGTATGCCATCTTCTGGAAGTAAAAGACCCTGCTACTTCTTTTTTTATTCTTCTCCAATTTTTTTTTTCTTCTTGGTGCAGGGGATTGAACCCAGAGGCATTCTAACTCTAACATACAGTCCTGGACTTTTTTATTTTGCAAGAAGTTCTTTTTAAGCAGTTGTTGAGGGTCTTCTAAGGTGCTGAGGCTGGCCTTAAACCAGAGATCCTCTTATCTCAGCTTCCTAAGAACTAAGATTACAGGTATATGCTATTGCACCCAGCCCTGCTTCAAGTATGGCTAGCCCTGCGTAGGCCTATAGAAATACAACTTAATTTACTGTTTTATTCCTCTAATTGGTATTCCTCTCTAACTTCTCTACTAGCTTCTATTTTTAAAATTTTATATTAGGGCATTGTTGTCATACATCCTAATGGGGTACAAGATGGTAGAGGCATACATGCGCCTATCACCCAATTAGCCCTTCCCCAGTTCTTCCTCCCCCACTCCCTTCCTCTTTCCTCCTTCCCATGTTTGGCTTAATAATTGACTTTGATATGTTTATGAATTTACATCATGTACATTAGTGAATTTCCTTCTTCTTTCCTCCCATCCCCTCAGGTCACCTTATTTGCTCATCTGTGGTTTCTCCTTCTTCATCTAGAGTTCCTCCCATTTTATCCCTAGCTTCTGCATTTTAGGTAGAACATCTGATTGTTTACTTTTTGTGACTAACGAATCTCATATTACTGTAGCTATTGAAATTGAACCCATTTGTGAAATAATTTTTCTAGGCAGGAATAATGAGATTAGAACCTTTGATTATAACGCCTCCCAGTGGAGATGTGCCCTGTGAGGGCAAGTCACTGAGCTGAGTTTAATTTTGCTGAATTTAGATTTCCTTTCTGTTCTGCAGCAAAAGCTCCCTTCAGTATATTTTCTCACTTTTCTGTCTGTGTGTATATGAGTGTGTTCACTCTTCAGTGAAGTCTTAGCCAAATTTCCCCCAAACCTGTCCTCCCCTCTCCCCTCCCCTCCCCTCCCCTCCCCTCTCCTTTCCTCTCCCCTCCCCTCTCCTTTCCTCTCCCCTCCCCTCTCCTTTCCTCTCCCCTCCCCTCTCATCTCTTGCCTCTTCTCTCTTTTTCCTTCCTTTCTCATCTCCTCCTTTCTGTAATTTTGTGTAGTTTTAGTAGGGAGGGAGGGAAGGAAGGAAGAGAGGGAGGGAGAGACAAAGATGCTCTAAAAATCAGCACATGTGTGTAGTGGACCCAGCTAATACTTACTAGCATCTTGGCATTAGGAAAACTGCTGATCTAGAACTGCTAACACAGTTTACACGCACCACCCAGCTGCAAGGGAATCTCCAGTGTGGTGCCATACGAGTGAGGTTTCTTTGATAGCTCTAAAATCGTATTTCCATGCAATAGGCCTTATTTAAGTGGCAGCACAGATATACTTCTAAACAATGCCCCTGCCTTAGTGAAGACTTCCAAGCGTTCTTCAAACTCTCCACATCCAAGAAAATGAAAGAAATTTCCAAATTCCCATAAGACTACCACATGTTTTACAATTAAGCTATCATAAATATTTGGCTAAAATACTGACAAAAAGAAGTTGTTACAAAACAATAAAACCAGGCATGGTGATGCGCAATTGTCATCCGAATACTTTGAGGGCTGAGACAGGATTTTAGGTTTTAAGGACACCCTTAGCAAGTAGTGAAATTCTCCAGCCTGCAGCTCTCCTGCCTCAACTCGCCATTCTCCTTTCTCAGCCTCTCAGGAACTGGGATTACAAGCATGTGCCACTACACCTGGCTCCATGCTTACTTTTCAAAGAAATCACAGATAATTACTGGAGCTATTGAAATTGAACTATTTGTGAAATGATTCTCCTAGCAAGACCCTGTTTAAAACAAAAAAAAAAATAGGCCGGGGGTATAGGTTGAATGTAGAATGCCCCTGGATTTGATTCTCAATGCCAAAAAGAAAAAAAAAACTGTTTCTTTTAAAATTCCCTCTAAAAACATTTTGCTAAAGAACTAGTAAGCATTTACCAGGTAAGCTGTTAGGCACGTGCAGTGAAATTTGGTCACACGTCCTGTTCTGTCTCATATGCAAAGGATACGCTCTTGATCAATGCATGAGAAATGCATCCGGGCTGCTTAAACATAATGAAAACAGAAGGTGGATCTGTTCATCTGGAAACCCAGGGTCAAGTGGAGAGGGCTGCCTGCTGCGGGAGGGACACAAAGCCTGTCCTTCCTCAGCGGGAACTGGCCTCCCTCTCAGCAAGCCATGGAAGGAGCATCAGTTTTCTACCTTATGGGTAAATCTGCACACAAAGAAAGATGACCCAGGGCAGAGCCCTACTGAGTCCCCTCTGCTGGGTGCACGCCCCAGCTTTCTGTAGGATATTAGGCAATTGATTTTCATTTGGTAGCTTTCAACATCTTGTTGTATATTTATTGGTGCTTTTTAAATATTCACATGGAAAACAAAAGTTTCAATATATAGGAGAAATAAGAAATCCTAATGGAAGTTGACAGTGGCAGGTTTGGAAGTCAAAAGGAAAATGGGGAGTCATGCACCACCAAGAAGATAAGAAAGATGAGAATAATCGGGAAGATTCAAAGAGTCAACATTTCTGGAGAAATTTATGTACAAATGAGAAACACACACACACACACACACACACACACACACACACCACCAACACCACCAAAAAGAATGTTTGTAATGAAAATGAAGATGACAAACTGATGAAAGTTATAAATAATCAAGAATCTCAGTGGGAAAAGAATGTTGAGTCTTGAGACTATCATCCAGGAATCATTTCAGCAGCTCGAGACAATTCTGGTTGTTCTTCCCTCAAGACTTCTCCAGACTTTGCTTTGCTTTCATGGAAAATAAGGCTATAAAAACCCATTGTGGAGGCTGGAGCTGCGGGACACAAACCTGTACACAGGGTGAGACAGTAAGGTCAAATAGAACCTATCTGCAAACCCAGAGTGCCATTTAAAAGTTATGTGTTTGACATTAGATACAAGAAGTACTGTGAAATCTTCTGAGCCTCCACTGTGACCTGATCTTAAAATGGTCCTGAGTGTTAAGTCCTCAACTTATTTAAAACAATTGGGATATGTGAGTGCCTAACAAATCTTAAAGTTGTATCATATCTTGCCTGTTGTCTCCTCTAAAATACATTTTTCAAGTCTGATTTATTTTGAATCCTGCTTCCTACTTGGTGCCTAGATAATAGAAATAGTAATACTACAGTAATAGTATACCACTCATAAAAAATTAAAAACAAAATAAATCAGGTAAGAAGGTGTGAAAATTGGTATGCATTAGGCACTAAAATGTCGATGACATTTAATTGTTTAGCTTTTTAAAATGTTTATAATGGCAGAGAAAGTAGCCATATTTAGTACTTTAAAGAATTGCTCCCGAATTGTTTAAACAGCTGCATTTCTATTGCTTCAAACTATAACAATAACAAATTGCTAAAGAATCTAGGTTTATGAAACAGAAGATTAAGAGCTTTCCATTTATTGACAAGATTTCAATGCCTTTCAAAGTCGTTTCTATGCAGTGTATAATTCAGCATTCATAAGTTCAGTAGATGATACCAGATAGGTATTATGCATAATTCCACTGTATCTCATAATAATAATTGTGCTTTCTTTTGTAACCTGTGGAGCCCATAAAGTTAAACTTTATTTTTTTTTTGTCCTTAACAATACTTTCTTTCATTGCCCAAATATCTAACAAGACTAATCATTCTTAACCTTTCAGGAAGCTAAAATAAACACACACAGACACATACACAAATTCACACACACACACACATACATTTAAAACTTTAAAGTTTAATTTGTTGCTTCATGTTGACAGTAAAATCAACAAATGTTAGAAAGATATCCCTCTCAACCTCACGCCAAGATAAGGCATGTCAGAATTGTGCCAGGGCTATGTCAAGCAGCTGATTTTAGCATGGAGCACACTGTAATGTTGTTTTGTCTCAGGATTTCCCACTGCACCATTTTAAGTGACAATACATACCTGATGTACCATTTGGCCTACATTAAACTCTTCCCTTCAGAATGCAGAGTATACCCAGAAAGGCTGATTTGAGTTAAAAACACACTCACATGCAGGAGTTATATCCCATGATTACTTTTCTCATGTCATGAAACACAGCACATTTTTGTGGAATTCTTTGCTATTTTAAAAGTAACCATTGCGTGAGTTGGGATAAAATAATTTAAATTATAAACTATCTCTTTGCATGAAATATATAAGCAATTTTTATTGTCTTGAGCTGTGGTCTGCAAATTATAATGAATGAGACAAATCTCAAGCCAGTAAACTCTTAATTATTTTCATACCATCTATAATCTAAAAATGCTTTTTTCATATCCATATGAAATACAATCAAGAATTTATAACAGAGACTATCTGTGGCCCTCACGCCTTAAACGATTTTCTGGTTTTATTTTTTGGTCTTGAACACAGAAAAACTCCCTGTTCTGGAGTAATTCTCTAACGCATCCTTCTACTTAGAGTATGTTTTGATGAAATATTAAAAAAAAAACAGAAAAAGAACATTCTTCCTTCCTGTGACTATCTGCCAATTCTGTACAGCCATAATAGATTCAATTCTTTCTCATTAGCACACTGATGGGTCAAGTTATCAAAAATTATAAAATTAGAGCCTTTTAACTTCGCAGTATTTCTGTTGCTATGCCTCTGACTTTGGGCCCACTTTTCTTGGTATGCTTTAAGTTTGCAAAATGAATGTTGAGTCTACGTCTCCATTAGTATTAGTGTATACATGTTAAGAGGCTGAATTTAAGCCATAATTTTGCCACGGGGCCTCCAAATAGACATACCAGCCTTCTAATAGATGTAGGGAAATGCTGAATTTTTATTTATGTCTGCAGGTGACAAGCTATGATGGATGGCCTGCCAAGGACCCACAGCCTAGCTCTGCACTGCCAGGCAAATGATCCTGGCTTCTGCCTGCCAGTTTAGTTATCAGCATCTCTCAGCCTTAAGGCAGCAGTTTAAAAGCCATTTGTTTGCACTTCTAACAAGTACATTCTATTGTGCAGTTTATTCAAGTAAGCATAATTTTATAACAGGCTGTTAAAAGTCCTTTTGTCACCAATACACTTCTCTTTTCCTGAGATGAGCGGGCCTAATAAGAAGTGAATACCTTGAACACTGTATCACTCTGTTTAAAAAAATCAAAGCAAGGACCTTGCTAAATATTACTAAAATAATTAGTGCGGCATTATGATTTTTCTTGTTAGTTTGCCATCAAAATGTTCTTAAGTTGCGGTCTTTCACTTCATCACAGAAATTGCTCATTTAAAGATGAATTATTGCTCTCCCTCTTATCATAAGCCTGTCATCCTGTGCTGCTGTCAGGGAGTATATATTCCAAGAGGAAGGTATCTAATTTTAGCAGTCATAGCTAAAAATGATGTTACTGCTAGTTGTCAGAGAAGTGATCATTAAAGAGTCTATTTTCTCCTTGATGCAAGCAATTCAGATCAACTTTTCAAGGCACTTAGAATTGCTCTGAATATTCCTCCAATTTTCACCTCATTTCTGTTACTCCCTTATCAATGTCATTTGTTATGAATGTAATACTTATAAAAACATTTTCTTGTTCGTTTTTCTAGATGTATTATTATTTAAGTCAATTAGGTTTTTAAACCATGTGTAACTACTATTTAAAACGTTATTAATTTTAAAAGCATTTCCTGCTTTTCTATTTTTGATACCAAAATTTTATGCATTATGTGAAGATTTTCTAAATATAAAAACTTGTAGCTTTGAAAGTTTGTAAGACTTGCTGAAGGTAAGCTTTGGATTTTATTCTGTAAAGGCTATGAAGGAAAAAAAATCTTTGGTTCATTCTGATGTCTAGTAAAATGATTCTTATACGTCCTAAGTGTGGGCAAAATAAGGACATACAATGATTTTAACTCTTTTTATTTTGACCTCAGGAGTCTCAATCCTTGGGTAAAATTGTAAACAATACTTTGCAAATTATAACAATGTAACAATAACATAAAATTAGCAAATTTTCAAATTAATTATGAATATATTTTTATCAAAATAAACCCCTAAAGTATAAAGAAAGGTCTCAAGGGTAGACTTTTGTAGAAATATCAAGAGTGTATGGAAATTTTCCATATCACCTATAGAATATAGCAAATAAATAAAATGCACTTAGGATTTGAGAACATCTTGTACTTTGATGGAGGCCGCTAGTAATATATTTCTAAGCCAAATATGAAGAATGACCTTTGCTTTCACCAGCCTTCAAATGGCATCCAACCGTATGAGAAGTCCTCAGCTTTCATTGCCAACTCCATACTGCAGCAGCTAATGTTTCTTTGGGCGATGGAGATACTTTGATCTGAAGACCAGCCTTTTGTGCAGAGTCCTTTGGTGGCTGGAAAGCTGCACCAAAATGGATTCAATTCAGTGTTTAGTTATTGTGTCCACAGTGGCCTCTTGACACAATCTGGGCTGCATCCTGCCGAGGTGGTACACACTCGGAATTACATGGGCAAAGGGTTGCTCTTTTATATCTCCCAGTGCAGGCTTACAGGGACCGAGAATCCTGGGAAGCATCCTATTTTCTATTTTCTACACTGTTGTCACTATCCACCCATGTATCTTGCAGTCTGTTTGCCATATTAAGAAATCTGTACATATTGTAGCATAGATTTTTCTAGTAGATCAAGCTAAGCTGCCAGATATTT
Source organism: Muscardinus avellanarius (assembly GCF_963383645.1). Lineage (NCBI taxonomy): Eukaryota > Metazoa > Chordata > Mammalia > Rodentia > Gliridae > Muscardinus > Muscardinus avellanarius. The sequence goes on along the minus strand of NC_137791.1, from coordinate 8,882,860 downwards.
AAAAATCAGTTCTTAATTCTGACTCACCTGCAACTATTGAAAAGAACCAAGGCATCAAAAAACCTTATTTTTAGTCATGGGAAATCGTGTGACTCATTGGAAGAGAACATGTTCTTTATTTCGGATAAACTACTAGAAAGAAGTGAAGGCTGAAGAGAGCCTTCCCTTGACAGCAGTTTTACAGAGGAGGTGGATATGTGTGGTAGCAGGGTTTTAGAGGTGGATACCACAAAGATGAAGGAAGATACTTATAAAATGCAAATGCGCTTCCTAGTGGTCTGAAAATATCACAGCAAGAGGGGCGAGTGGGACCTTCAGGAGATCATGGGGTCAAGCATTTTGAGCATCTATTCTCAAATAGATAATAGCCCTGCCTTATCCTGGGGCGCAAACCCATTTCCTTATCTTAAGAGGTCTATTTGCTCATGGAGGGAAACAGCAATTGGTTTTGCAATGGAAAACAGGCAGGTAGAAAGGTGTTTGCCAAAGACAATGTGCATTTACCAGCTGTAACATGTGCATAACACTTCATGTGCCCTAGAAATGGAAGAAGTCAGAGAAATGATGAAGGAGAGAGACCCCCAAGGAAGATTCAAAGTCATTCTCTGGCTGGGAAAGAAAAGCTAAAGAGAATGAGGGAGAGAAATTGACAAATCCCAGTCAGTAAAAGAAAAATGCTTCCCTTCCTGTTAGCATTATCGAGACTCAACATCAGGGATTTATCAAGGAAAAGAAATACCCAGATGAGACACACAGCTCAGAAGTTTTAACAGAAGGTGAGAACCGTATCTATTTTAGGTTTTTCGGCTTAAGCATCAGATAAGGAGTAACAAGAAAATTCAAATTAAGAACTCCTCACACAATTTCATCTCAAACTAGGTCATCATAAAGGCAGGAAGGTGGTTCTACATGGGAGAGAGTTTATTTGTTTGAATTTTTTCTATTCATTGGTAATCACAGACTTGAGCTGTTTTTGTTTTTTGATTCATCGAGACTGTTTCCAGCTTATGTGTTCCTAAATAATAAAATACCCCCAAACACAACGAGTGTAGGTAATAAGGATTTTATTTTACCACACTGATTCTGTGGTTCAGGAATGCTGATGCTGCTGGTCTGACCGGCACGGGGTCGTTCATAACCAGGAGTCAAGCACCTCTGTCTCTTCTTGTGGTTCCAAAGCATCTCATGAAGGTGTCTCTGCATGAGATCACTTGGGCTTCCTCGGAGCTTGGTGGCTTCGGAAGACAGACTTGGACTGCTGACAGAGAGAATGATGGCTTCTACTGAGAATCCCACTGGATAGGCAGAAACAGCATTGTTTCTCATAGTCCAGCCTCAGAAATAGCACAGCATCACTTCCATCACCTGCTGTTGGTTACAGCCAAAAACAGGAGCTTCCCTGATAAAGGGATATCCAGGTCACATTCTAGAAGAGTGTGTGAAATGCAGATATTGGTGATTTCTATTAGAAAAATCTTCCACACGAGGAAATGAAAGCCAGATCTTCTATGATGTGCTTCATATATGTTATTGGCATATAGCATCATAAAAATGTATAGTAATATTATTATATATGGCATAATATATTACACACATACATACAGATACACATGCATAATAGGATATATACATATTATGTATTATAGGCCATATAATGTGTACAATGTAAGAAATATTACATATGATCCCATCCTATTATATAGAATATAGTATATATAATCATACAGACCCTGTTTCCAAATAAAAAATAAAATAGGGCTAGGGATGTAGCTTGAAAGTAGAATGTTCCTGGGTTCAATCCCCCGTAACTCACACACACACACACACACACACACACACACACACACATACACACAGGCAGGTTTTGTATACCATGTCGGAGATGCAGCAGTGAGGCAGAAATGGACAATGCCTACCTTCCTGGGGCTAATATACCAGGAGGGCAGAGAGACACTGGACAGCAGTTTGTATAACTAATTACTTACTCACAATTATGTGAGTTCCATATGGGATGACTTTCACTAGTTAAGACACTATAGAAGAGCAGATGATCTACCCTGGGTTCAGGAAGGCTTTCTTCAGGATACGATGTGTGAGGTACAAGTCAAAGGTGAGCAGGAATCAGTTAGGTGAAGACAGGAGGATAGCAAAGGGTCGGGAGTGTTCCAGGCAAGGGTGACTACATTTTCAAAACAAAGAAGAAACATTTAAAATAAAAAACTTTTTTGTAGTATGAAAGATGGAATTCAAAGGTGTTCTACATCTGGGGTACACCCCCAGCTCTATTTTATTTTTTGTTTGGAAACAGAGTCTCACTCGGTTGTGAAAGGCCCCACTAAGTTGTGAGGCTGGCTGCAAACATGAGATCCTTCTGTTTTAGCCTCCCAAGTACAGCAAGTATTACAAGTATGAACCACCACATCTGACTAGAACATTTTTTTCAGATTCTTTGTTTATTAGTACTAAGTATTAATACTAGGTATTTACTTATTAGTACAGGGGCATTTCACCTCCAAGACACATCTCCAAGAAATTTTTTGTTGTATTTATATTTTAAATTTTTTTTAAAGGAGGAAAATTTTATTTGAATTCATGATTTTAGTCCATAGGAACAGCTCCAGATCATAAATATCTCCAAAGCATAAAGGGCAGGAAGTGTGGAGGGACGCTGCCCTACCATCAGAAGCCAGAAGTCACTCCTACATCATAGAGAATGAGAGCTGTTTTCGCATCATGGGAGCCAGAAGCTGCTCTGGCATCATGGAGGACAGATGTCACTCCCACATCGTGGAATATGGAAGTTGTTCTCACCTCATGGAAGCTGCAAGTTGCTCCACATCACGGTGGCAAGAAATCACTCTTGCATCCTAAAGGACAGAAACTGCTCTTTATCATGGCCGGAAGTCACTCTCACATCATGGAGAATGAAGGCTGCTTTCACATCATGGAGGCAGGAAGTCATTCTCCACATTAGGGTGGCCGGAAGGTGCTCTCACATCATGGCGACTGGAAGTCTCTCCTGCATCATGGTAACCAGAAGTCACTTCCAAATCATGTCTACCAGAAGTCGCTCCTGCTTCATGGAGGCCCCAACTTGCTTCCACATCATGGCGGCAGGAAGTCACTCTCACATCATGGCAGCCAGAAGTTGCTATCACATCATGATGAGACCAGAAGTCGCTCTAACATTTTGATGGCTGGAAGTCTATCACATCTTGGCGAATGGAAGTCACTACTGCATCACGGTGGCAGGAAGTCACTCTCACATGATGGAGGCTAGAAATTGTTCTCATATCATGGAGCCCGAAAGTCGCTCTCAAATGATGGCTGCCCACTCCCGCATTCTGAAGGACAGAATATTCTCTTTCTCTATGAATTCTTTCAGTCAAACAAATACAGAAAATGTATGTCCTACTAAAATTACAATCAATATCTAGGCATGGTGGCATACGCTTGTAATCCCAGCATTTGGGAGGCTGAGACAGGAGTATCGTGGTTTGGAGACAGCCTCAGCTACTTAGTGAGGCCCTCTGCAACTCAGTGTAACCCTGTTACAAAAATAAAGAATGGAAAATATGGCTGAGGTTGTAGCTTGGAGGTAGAATACCCATGGGTTTCATTCCCAGTACCACATACAAAAAAAGAAAAAATAAGAAATCACAATCAGTGACTATCTTAATTATTAGTATAACATCTCATTTAAATTTTCTAAACAAAGCTGGGAGCTGGGTGTGTGGCCCACACTTGTAATCCCAGCATTTGGAAGGATGAGACAAGAGGATTTCAGTTAACAGTTAACTTCAGTTACTTAGTGAGGTTTCAAAATAAAGAATGAAAAATAGGGCTAGGGGTGTAGCTCAGAGGTAGAATGCCCCTGAGTTCAATTTCTAGCACTCCAAAAAAAAAAAAAAAGTAAAAGACAAAGATTCTAATTAGAATATATCTGGAAGACAAATATGCAATAGTATGTTTTGCGTGATAACACATATATATTAATATAAGTAGACATTTTTTATTTATATATATTTTTATGCATCCTGTTTCAGATACTTATTTAAAAATTGTATTATTAGTAAACTTGTAGCTCTTTAAAAAATGAGAACATTGCTTCCTGAATCGAGGGTGTTTGAGTCTATATTCCAATAAAATATTTTTTAATTATTGCTACGCTGTGAATATCCTTTCTGTTGATTCATCATTAAGTGGTCCTAAGTTACTGTTTGGTGGTTAAACCTTTGAAGTGTCTCAATAAATCTTGAGATTAATGATAGATGCTCTAGCCCAAGCTTGCAAATGTAACATTATGTTCCGTACTTTCTATGAAAAACCATTTTCTACTACAGTACCAAAATCTATTTTTAAGATTCTCCATTGCATGTATTCATAGAGCTAATCACTTACAACAGTGACTGAATTTTTAACCTGCTGACATATTTATGCATCTCAACACAGTAAGATGGCTAAATGTTTCACTAATTCTACAAGTCATATTAAAGGTAAAAACTACATAATTCATGAAAATCTATGAGATCCTGAATGATCTGGCCTGTTCATGGCTCAGGTTCCTCCACAACTTCTTCAGTAAGGACTTTCCTGCTGCTTTGATAAGGAAAGATGCTGCCAGAAATCATTTTCCTTCTATTTGAATTTTCCTTTTATTTGATTTTTTTTTTCTCGTTGCCCTACCACCATCTTGGCAGGCACTATATTTTACTTCTGAAAAAATTATTGCTGCACTAAAATCTAAGTTCCTTGAAGGAGGGATTTTTTTATCTGTTCCCCTAATTGAATTCACACACCTAAAAAAAGGGACACTCAATAAATATTTGATGTATAAATGGGTGAATTCTTTAGGTCATCGATATCCCTCTTGACCACTGCTCCTTTCTATTACTTAGTCTCCTTTCACGAATGTGGAAATATTAAATGACTAAGAAGACCATCTTCTTAGAAAATATGCCATATATTTGTTTCTCTCTTCCTATTATTGCACAGAAAAGAGAGAGGGAAGAAAGGAGGGAGAGAGAAGGAGTGTGTGTGTGTTACATTAAGTTTTATTAATTATTGAGCATCTGTTAGGTAGCGCATAGATGTACAGGTATACCACTTACGTTAATTGTCATAGGATAGCCTCACCTCATGTCATAGATATTTTCATTATGCTTTTTCTAAGTGAAGAGAATGAGGATAAGAGTGTTATGTGCCTACACCTAAGGTGTAAATGTGAACCCCTGTTCTTGTGTTCAATGGGGGGGGCATAGAATCTGCCAATTGCTCCAAGGAATGTTGGACAAATGGTCTCTTCTTCTGTCTTTCAGGCTTCTCTCTGCTTCCTTTTCCTTGCATTACTTAAAAGCTACAATTCTACTTGAGTTTGAATTTGATGGAGAGAGGGACATCTTCCATTTGTTTTAACTCTAGGCCACTTAATTCTGCCTAATTTAGACAAAAAAAAAAAAAAGGTACTTCTTGTGGTCTGACCAAACAACAGAATTTGACATTAGAGTCTGACTAAGAAACTTGAGGCATCAGTAAAGTGATCCTTTGTCAGATTTGTATTTTATGTATACACTTCCGTCCAGAGTTTATGGGCAAATGTGATTCTGCATGGGTATGAAGCTTATGATATTTGGGGTTCTATGTATTTGCTTTAATTTTAATCTTTTTTTTGTAAAGTTTTTTTTCAAAAGATAATAAATAAATGGCCTTAAAAGAAGCAAGTAAATAGTTTCCATTTTTAGTAATTACAAATTTATTTTTTCTATTCCAGACTGTACATTCTATTATATATCTTAATTACAGTACATATTTAAAAAGAAATTATTTTCTAATGAACTTTTATATTAAAATCGTAATGAAAATAAATTAAATGGAAATGAATTGGAGTTTATTCATTATTTTAATTACTGAAATTTAATTACAGAAAAAAAACAACTTGGCATCTTTTTCCTCTCAAATAGATTATTTGATTAGAACTACATGTGTTGATTTCCTTATATATAATTTTGGCAAAAATACTATACTTCTTTTTAAACTTAAAATAGTTTTTTTCAGAAGGTACATGGACTGAAATTATTTAAATCTTGCGAGAAATAACAGCAAAGGATAGTGTATGTTTCCTTGGCTCTTAAAATCTTGTTATGACACCATTTTTTTCTTATTTTAAAGTAACATTTTTAGTTTCTTGTTCTTCTTTCTTCTCTCTTAATTTAGACACTATTGTTTTATAAATCCATGGGCAATTACTCTTGATCTCCCCTACCACAACCAATGTCACTAATACCTTGAGAAGTGTCACCCTCTTGGTTAATTGGCCTTAAATCAGCATGTGGTAATGTGTTGATTGCATCTCTCTGAACTTGACTATTATCCATGTGATTTCCAACATCTTAATATCTTAACATCTCTAAGAATAAGAAATTAAAGGCATAATTTCTCTATATTCAAAGCAGAGAGTATATTTCTCTAAAGTATGTGTTATCAATTCAGAAAATGCTCTTCAATTTTGTATTATAGCTTTGAATACAAACAATACAGTAAGGTTTCACGGATATCACAGAATTTTTATTTGTCAGGCATAAGTATATTTTAGATTTTTATCCATACGTTCTATACTCTGACCATTTTCTGATATCAATAGATATTGTTTCTAGTTTTCTTGTCTTTCTCCTGTTCATTAGTTTATTCATTCAACATTCCCCCAGAGTGCCAAGTATGTAAACGGCACCAAGTTTATCAACACTGTGTGGAAAAAGCTCTTGGAATCAATAAGTTAACAAAAGAGAGAGAAAAAAAAATATGTAAAGATGTCCGAGTGTGGGGATGCACGCTTGTAATCCCAGTACCTGGGAGGCTGAAATCACAGGTTCAGAGCCAGCCTCAGCTACTTAGTGAGGCTTTCCACAACTTAGTAAGAAGCTGTTTCAAAATAAAGTATAAAAAATAGGGCTTGGGTATATCTCAGAGATAGAATGCCCCTGGGTTCTATCCTCATTACAGCAAATAAAAAACACAAAAATAAAAAATGGTTATAAGTCAGTGCAATGAGTAAATTGATAGGCAAATGACTAGAGTATTATGAGATAATGTCAAGGTACCCAAAGCAGCCCAACTGTGAGCAAAAGCATTGTACTACCTGAGAAAGAAAACTTGATTCCTTAAAGGCAACCCAGATGTAAACCACTGAAGGGTCATGGTGGAGGTGACTGTCCCAAGAAAAGAGGTCAACATGGACAGTATGTGGATGATAATGGCCTGTGGCTCATGGGTGGTCTATGAAGCATAGAGGGAAGAAGTGATTATTAAGTGTTCAATGTAGAAAGATAATTCTTTAATTCTAATTAAGAATCTCAACTAACTTCTACTTTTCCTTCTAGTACAACTCAATTTAAGAAAGCCTCTCTCTCTCTCTCTCTCTCTCTCTCTCTCTCTCTCTCTCTCTCTCTCTCTCTCTCTCTCTCTCTCTTCTCTCATTAAATTGCTGACTCTGGCTTCAAACCTGTGACCATGCTATCTCAGCATCCCAAGTACTGCGATTACAGGCATGTACCACCACATAAAGCTGTAGAATATGCTTTTAACGATAAAGAATTATACATATAATGTGTATTGTAGTAATGGTAATGTCAATTCTGGTCGCTGTAACAACAAAGGTAAATCAAACCTACATAAAAGGTAATACATGCCAGATATGCTTGTGTTTCAACTTGAGTGACCAATGAAGGTTTAAAGCAACCTATAAGGTGGGACTTATTACTGTTTCTATTCTCCTGATGAGGTAACTGAAATATAGGAAATTTAAAGAATCTCTTCAGGTCACATAGCTTGTAAAAGAAGCAGCTCAGTTTGAAGACGAGGCATCTATTTCCAAAACCTGTGATCTTTAACACTGAACAATGCTATTTTTATAGGGGAAAATAAGTCTTTTCTTGAACTAAGTAAATGAAATTGATGAGGATTTAGCAGTTAAACTAGAAACCTAGGCCGGGCGTGGTGGCGCACGCCTGTAATCCCCACGCTTGGGAGGCGGAGACAGGAGGATCGCGCAGGTTCGAAGCCAGCCGCGCGCGCTGGCTTAGGAGACCCTGTTTCCAAATAAAAATGTAAAAATAGGTCTGGGAGTGTAGCCCGGAGGTAGAAGGGCTTCCAGGAACCCCAGTACCACCAAAAAAAAAAACAAAAAAACAAACAAAAAAACTAGAAACCTAGATGCAATTGTAAATAGACATACCGGGAATTCTCTGTAAATTGCTTAAAGTAAAAGGTGCCATGCATGGAAACAGCCTTTCCAAACTAGGTTGTGTAGCACATGGAACGGCAAAGTTTGTACTACGAAATACGATGAGCAATTGCACAAATATGAAAATTTACTTTTAGCAATTTACAAAAAGAATATACTTTCAATTTTTAAAGGAAGAATTCAAATGAATATCAGAACTTCACAGTACTCATTGTCTTCATCAGGAAATGAATATTTTGTTGTTTATCAGTGACAGTATATACATCACTCCAGAGTGGGTTTGGTCACTTTTAATTAATCCTGTATTAAGTCCAATGTTATTTTATATCATACACCAAATATTTGTGAAACATGTATGAAACAATGCTTGAACAGGTTTTTTAATGTAGAAGAAACACCAGAAGAGATAACCAAAATGAACAGTGCTTTGGTACTAGCCATTTGAGCCAAAACAGTGAGCTAGAGAATCTATCTGCATAAGGAAAAACACATTTTAACTATTGTTATTCAATTTTTAGCAAGCCAAGTTAAGAAATCAGATCTGCAGCATCCCTTACAGAATTATATCTACATAGGTAATCTTTCTAAATACACAACACAGTCCGCAGTCATGGTAGACAGCCTTCTTGATATACCTTCACAGAAGTGATGTTTATACACCCTGAAAATTCTCATGCAACACTGCTTTCTGATTGTATGATTATTTATTTACCTATCTAAATCACCCTCCTTTTTTCCTTCCTTTCTTCCCTCTTCTTATCTTTCTGTACATTTTTACCTTTCTCAGGTATGATATCTTCCTAAATTATGAGTCTGCCTTTCTTGTATTTGGTCCTCTACAATGTCTTCTGATTGTTATGTGATTTGGTGATGCTTCATATTCTCTGGAAGATTTGGATTCTCCGTGGAAAAGCCTGAAACATCCTGTGAAGCTGCTTGTTGCTAATTTTGTCCCTCCCCTCCTTTCAACTTCACATTTCATTTTGTCCATGTTGAACTTTGGCTCTCTAATAAATTATTAGAATCACTTCCATTTTTATATTTTTTCTGACACTTCCAGTATTTGCTTGCCTATTCCAATACTGAAATTGGAATATTGAAAATTTCATGATTTTATAACACATAGTAAGTGTGTATCTAATACCAAAGCGACTTCCATCTCTCAGGATGGCAAAATTAGTCACCAAGACAACTCTGCTAAACCTCGTTTTTAAAACCACACCTTTCTTAGTGGAGTGGTGTTGTACTTTCATATATGAATAGTTACTGTAAATCATTAAAACACAGAGGTACAACATACTATTAGTAATTGACAACCTCATAGATGTTCATTGCATCATTTGAATTGCTTTCTTTTTATCATTTTCTCCCTCTCCTTTTCTCCAAGTCCCCTTCCACTATTTACTGGTATTTTTCTTTTATTTATCTAAAATACCTTTTGTTTTTTAGTTTTTCCCTAGCTTCCTCATATGAAAGAAAACATATAATTCTTCACTGTCTGAGACTGAATAATCTCAGTTAACATAATATTCTCTAGTTCAATCTATTTTTATACAAATTACATAATTTTATTCTTCTTTATAACTGGGTAAAACTATTGTGTATACATTTGTAATCCATCTACTTACAGATATTTAAGCTAGTTCAATAATATAACAATTGTGAATTGTACTGATATAAACATGAATATGCATGTATTATTCTCATATTCTGTTTTCAGTTTCTTTGGAAATATATTCAGTAGTAATATGGCAGGGTCACAGTATATTTTATTCCAAGTCTTATTTGATTGATTGATTGATTGATTGATTTTTGCTGTACTGAGGATGGAATCCAGGGACATTCTACCTCTGAGTTACACCCCCAGCCCTATGTTTTTATTCTTTATTTTGACCTTTTAAATAAAGGGCTTCATTCCATTGCAAAGGACTTCACTAAGTAGATAAGGCCGTCTGTGAACCATGATCTTCCTTTCTCAGCCTCCCAAATGCTGAGATTAGAAGCATGCACCACAACGTCCCGCTTCCAAGTCCTCTGAGGAACCTCCACACTTAGTTGATGTACAGATATGCAATTCCACCAACAATATATGTGTTTTTATTTGCCCACAACCTTTCCAGCATTTACTATTGCTTGAATTCACTTTGTTTTGTTTTGTTTTGTTTCTGTGGTACTGGGAATTAAACCCAAGTACATTCTACCTTCAAGTTACACCCACAGACCTGTTTTATTTTTATTTTGAAGCAGGATCCTCTATGCTGATCAGAGTCTCACTACTCACAGAGGCTGTCCTCAAACCTGAAATCCTCCTATCTCAACATGCAAGGACTGGGATTACAGGAGTGTGTCACCACACCCCACTTTTTTTGTATTCCTGATGATTGCCATTCTAATTGGAGTTGGATGGAATCTTAGTGTTATTTTGATTGCTAATGATGTTGAACTTCTTCTTCATACATTGATTGCCATTTTTATTTCTTTTGAGAAGTGTCTATTTGATTAAATTGTCCATTCATTTTCTTGTATTGACCTTTGACCTGGTAATTAAAAAATTATAACATTTTTATGTTATAAGTTATAATTTTTACAACATTAAATATAAAACAAGTTGACTTAAGATATTATGATAAAAATAATTTAAAATATTTAAGTAAGATGTGCTTCTTATGCACCTTCAGGGAATATTGTTCTAACTACTTTTAAAGTGAATGCTCTCCCATAGCACAATCCCAGAATACAAAGTGAGGGGCACCCTGAGGAACAAGGCCACTCAAAAGCCCTGGAGGAAGCTAACCTGGTGAGTCTGTCTCCATGTGATGACTGATGTAGCTGAGTCTTCAGGGAAAAGTTAACTTCCAAATAGCCCGTCTCATCCAGGTACCCCTTTGGAGAATCGTGGGAGAAGAAATGGGGTCTGAGAATAGCACAGAAGGGAAATAACAAGGAAATGATAAGTATAGGCATAAAAAGCTGTAAAATTATAGATATAAGATTAATAGTTGATGTAAATGAATTTCAGAATATATGCCTATCCTACCATGAGAAAGCAAGCTCAGAAATACACATTCTAATTTTTGAAAAAAATATAAAAATTTTCCTTGGGGAAGGGCTTAATGAGTGATGTGTCCATGTATGTCTCTACCATATTGTACCCCGTTAAGCTGTATGACCACAATGCACCAAACAATAATAATAAAAAAATAAATTTTTCTATTAAAATCCCAGGTAAATATTCTTAACTACTTTTGCCAGAAAGAGCAATATTAAGGCAAATATAGTTATAAAGACCCTGAAATGTATCTCTGCAATTGAGTCCCAGGTTTTAATTACATCATTCATGTGGTAGTAATGAAAATAATATGTATTTTCAAGACTATCTGGTTTAGTGGAAATAAAAATATCACAACTGATATTATAAATGGTCTCCTCAAAAGCAAACTCAGAGTCATATTTAAAGCCTATATTTCTATAGAAACTATCTTCTGTTTTGCTATTGCATTATTATTTATTTCTACTGAATCTAAAGAATATGATATTTTTGTTTTATATTACAGTAATTATTTTGCTGAGATTTATGTTTTCTTTTTTCTTTCCTTATCGGTTTTTATTGTCCTCAATATTCTGTGAACCCGGGCTACGTCTAAATCACATCTGAAAAGCACTTGAGTGTCTTAATAAGTGACAAATATAATTATAATTAAGTTATTCAGATATCATTTGAAGAATGTGATTGTTTAATTTTCAGAATATTTTCCACTAATTGTTGGAAGGTGACCAAGGACTTTCATAATTAGTATCAAAATCTAAAATCACTATTTACAATTAATTTTATCATCACTACCAATGAAGGACTGCTCCAGGGTGTCATTCTACTATTTAGACGACTGTCATTTTTGGTTGCTAATTATCAAATAGGGATGAGGAAACTAATGAATATCTTTTAGGAGGTATACCTGGCTCTGCACAGATGAAGGCAGACCCCACCCTGATGAGCATCATTCTGCCTCAGGATTTTTGTAAGCAAGTTCATAAATAAAAGTGGGTGTTATGGGCTGTTTCCATCTCCAATCTACTTTTTTTTTTCATTAAATTATTTTTAAATAGGAATATCATAATACCATTCATTGAGGGGATTTACATAATAATAAATAATAGTAATAATTATTAAACTCTTCTATGTGCCAGGCTCTATTTGAAATAGTTGAGAGTTATTGTTTTCTACTTCACAAGAAACTTGTGAGAAGAATGATTATTGTTACCATGTGACAAAAGAATCAGATACAGGAAAGTTAAAAAATCTACTGCCATCATTTATTGCCACTTTTTGAATTTTTTTTAATTGGTGCATTGTAGGCATACATCTTAATGGAGTACGAGATAGTGGAGGCATACAGCCACACATGACTCAATTAGCCCTTCCCCAGTTCTCTCCCCATTCCCTCCCCCTCCCTCCTTCTCATGTTTAGCTTAATGATTGATTTTGATATGTTTGTTAATGTACATGATAAACATTAGAGAATTTCCCTCTACCCCTCTCCCATTTTCTCAATTAGGTCACCTTATTTGCTCCTCTATAAAATCTCCTTCTTCATCTAGAGTTTCTCCTATGACCCATTTTCTCCCTAGCTTGCTCATATTACGGAAAGCATCCGATTTCTTATTTTTTGTGACTGACTAATCTCACTTAGCATAACGTCCTCCAGTTCCATCCATTTCCCTGTAAATGATGTAATTGTGTTTTTCTTTATGGCTGAGTAAAATTCCATTGTGTACACATCCCATAGTTTTGTAATCCATTTATCTGTTGATGGACATCTTGGCTGGTTCCGTAGTTTGGCAGTGGTAAATTGGGAAGCTCTTAAACTGTAAAATTTTTCAGTACTATAAACAAGTTAATTACAATTTGTAGTGACTAGTGATTTGGGACATTTATTGATGAAACATTTAAATGATAGGTCTTTCCCTCTCTTTGCTATACTATAACCCTTCTACTATCCAGATATATATCATTATGGTTACTTGGAAAGGCAAATATAAGGTCCCAAAACAGATCCCAATATCATAAAAAACACAGTATGAAATCAAAAGGTAAATACTTTTAAGTTATGAACTTTTGAAGTGCCTTTTGATGGTGACAATAGGACCTGAGGTTAAAATGAGGTACTGAAAATCTTCCCTTTAGTTATTTTGCAATTCATTCAATTATTTCCTTCCTATTACAGATAGATATTAATCACAATTAAGCCAAGGGAAGAGATGAGGACTTCATTGTGGATATTTCCAGACTAATACAGCCATAACCATTTTCTTTTACTTTTTTTCTTTTTTTTTTTTTTTGGTGGTACTGGGGTTCCTGGAAGTCCTTCTACCTCCGAGCTACACTCCCAGACCCATTTTTATACTTTTATTTGGAAACAGGGTCTCATAAGACAACGTGGCTGTCTGCGAACCATCGCGATCCTCCTGTCTCGCCTCCCAAGCGCGGGGATTACAAGCGTGCGCCACCACGCCCGGCAGCCATAACCATTTTCAAACTCTTCATCAGGGATACTCCAGAACTGCATGCTATGAAATAGTTTTAAATGTAATGCTATGTACAGGAAAGTCTGGATTTATCCTCAAAGCAAACATTATGAAATATTCCAGAGAGTTCAGAAAATTTTTTGAAGACAACGAATGTGGTGGTGTGTCACACAAAACTTTTTTCCCTCGGCTTTGAACAAAATATCTTATTTTCCTTTTTTCATTAATTTGCTGTGGCATTTACTTATATCTTCGATTTTTAAAAATATGGATATATACATATTTTTATTTTTTATTGGTACATATAGTTTCACATCATATTGTGGATCATATTGACAATGACATACATTCACACAGTACTTTGGTGCCTCTTCAATTTAACATACTGAGAACATAAAATACAGTTGGTATTATTAGTTACTAGCATAATAAATTAAAATGAAATGAGGACAAAACCAACAATGAATTGATCAGAGAAATAAAGAGAGAAATACCAAAAGTCTCCATAGCTGCTTCTCTGGGTGCCTAACTCTTCCTCTATAGGAAACATTTACTAGTTATGTGAGCTCAGCTATCAATTGCTTTGTGTGCTGCTACTGATAGCCAACCTTTCCTAAAAAAAATTCTACCCTTGGTGGGACATGCCATTTGCTGCCTACAACTTTTATCTTTTACTGAATCTCCTTTTTCCTGCCAGATAGCTAATAGCTAATATCTAAGAAGCTTAAGCAAGAAAAAAACTTAGCTCTCTTGGTAAGAAAACAAATCAAGGATAAATTATTATTTATGTTCCGGAACTTTCATGAGATGAGACTCAGTCTAGATCTTCCTTGAATCCATACTCTTGAATAACTTTGTAGTATTCCTTGTCATGCTGCTATCGCTCACATAATGGTTTATTTCTTGGGCACATCTCCTTAATTAGTCAACTGAACATGACGCAGAAAACAATCTATGAAATTCCCAATGCAGTCAAAAAATGCTATCACTGATAAGAAGAAAGGTAACCCAACTAAACTGACTCCTTAGTATGTGTCAGGCAGTTTTCTAAGCATTTTGGTTAACTTTGCTCTCAGAGGTTGAAACATTTATTCTAACAATATTAATAAAATTGTAATAATGATCACTCATTTAATTCCTCCAATATGATTAGCTCAGTTAATCTTGCATTCAAAGTAAATGTGAGAATTATTATTGTTTATTCCCATTTCATACATTAAGAATCTAAAACAAACTGAGTTTAAGTAATTGCTCAGAGCATTTAATGCATGCATAGTCCAGATGGTCCTCAACTTTGATGATTTTACTATATTTTTTTCAACTTTATTATGATGTGAAAGCGATATGTGTTTGGCAAAAACTGTACCTGGTATTTTGATCTTTTCCCAGGGTAACAATATGGGATACGACTCTCTTTTGCAATTCTGAGCACTGTCAGCAGGCTGCCTCTCTGTCAACAACACAATCACAAGTACAAAGAACCCCTACTGCAGTGTACTGTGTTGCTGAACTATGAGGTTAAGTAGAGTAGATGTATTGGATATGTTTTTGACTTACAATATTTTAAATTTAACTATAAGTTTATAAGAATCATGAGAAGAGTTCTGTTACAAGGTTTAAAATTACTATATTCTCATCCACTAAGGTTTATATCTGAAATGACCCCCTAAGGCTCATGTGCTGAAAAATTGGTTCCCAACACAGTAAGGTTCAGAGGTGGGAGCCTTTAGATGGTGATTAAATCATGAGTGCTCTGATCACATTAGTGAACTGATACATCAAATAGATTGATAGCTGAATGAACTCTCCGGAGGGGGGACCTAGTTGGAGAATGTAGGCCTTTGGGGGTACGCACTGGAAAAGTTTGTCTTTTCCCTGTTCCCTTCCCTTTTTCTCTACTTTTTGTGAGCTAAGAATTTGTCCTCCTCCACATCCTTCACCACGTGGTTCTACATTACCTCTGGCCCAAAGTAATGAAGCTGGTTGACCTTGGGCTGAGTACTCAAAACATTATCCCAAATAAATTTTTCCCCCTGTACGTTCTTATTTCAGATATCTTGGTCACAGAAATGAAAAATGTCTTACACATTAGCTATATATAGACTAATTGAACAATTATCTCCTTTCGTATATACCATAGGCGACATTTTAGGCCTATGTGGACTTTTAATTGGTGGTGATAGTTGTGTATTATTTCATACCAGGAATATAGTGAATATATGACACTGTTATTTTTCAATATCTTATAAAACAATTACATTTAATTCTGTGTTTGCATTTGTTCTAATATTTGAAAAATGTGAAATAAGTGCAAAGTAAAAAAAAAATAGTAAAGAGGTGAGAGTGGTATAAAAGTATAGAAAAAATGATTTTTTTTATAAAAATAAAAAACAAAACTATGAATTTTAACCAGATTATATAATTATTAATACTTTAAGTCCATACTTTTCATCATTACTATTTTATTTTTTTATTTTTTATTTATTTTATTTTTTTGTTGGTACTGGGGTTCCTAGAAACCCTTCTACCTCTGGCCTACACTCCCAGACCTATTTTCATACTTATGTTATTTGGAAACAGGGTCTCTTAGGCCAGCGAGGCTGGCATGGAACCTCCTCCGTGATCCTCCTGTCTCCACCTCCCAAGCGCAGGGATTACAAGGGTGTGCTACCATCCCGGGCTATATTTATATTTTAAATAATGCTTGTTTTACAGCACCTAATATTCTCCACAAAGAAAAAATTATTTTGCAATAGGAGAAATATATAATTTTCCCAAAGGCTTTGGATGACTATTAGAAGAATTTAAGTCACAAATGGTCTAGTTATTACTTAAACCTTTATAAAATTTAATTAAGAAGCAATAATCTGTTTTGACATATTTTATGTTGTGCCATCGCTGTCAAAAGTTTATATATTATAATCTACTATATTGTATATAATAAATTATATGTAAACATCTTTCTATTTTAAATTAAATCTGAGTAGAAGGGTCACTTCGAAATTATATTAAGAAATAATTTTAGTAAGAATTATCTAAGGTCTTTTTGAACTGAATCAGATATTATCTTTTCTATAATTTATATTTTTATTGGATTGTGTTAGACAAAATCATGCAAAATTATTGTTCCACCCCTGGACTATGTTTCTTTGGACTGACTTTACCTGAGAAAAACAGATCTTTTTGTGCTTAAGAAAATGCCCTTGAGACCTTCTTTGAGATTCAACTCTGTTTCCTCATAATAGATGTAGGGCCCACAGAATAAAAGCTCCAGTTTGAAAATATCAGGTATAAAAACACTATCAATATATCTTGCTTTTCATAGCTTAGCACTTGTTTCATGGCTTTCTCTAGTAGATAACCGCTTTGCTTTGCCCTGTATTTCAGACAACCTGAAGAGGAGGCAATGTGTACCAGGGGGCGGCCAGGACCTCCTGAAGAAGGAAAAGGTAAGGACCTTCAGAAGCCGGCCCTTTGCCTCCCTCTACGAGAACCGCCTGCCTATGGCGGTGATGTCTACCCTTGCTGACGCCTTTAGTCACTCTGCAACTGCAGAAACTGTGCTCTCATCCGAATATTTGTACTGCTTCGTTTCTCTGCAGTTGAATTATATTTTATTCCCATTTGGTGTACTAATATTATCTCTTTAATATTCCTTACATCATCACCTCAGACATACTGCTTGACAGCTCACTGAAGATCTCTTCCTGTATCCAATCGCGCTTGCCAGTACCGTGTGTCTCTCCTGACTGCTTTCTTATCATTTAAACCTAAGATGCTAAAATTCACTTAGCTTGGTTCTTTTCCCATTGAAGATCTCTCTCTGTATCCAACCACACTTGCCAAGACTCCGCATCCCTCCTAACTACCTTGTTAACATTTAACCCTAAAAGGCTCATATTCAATTAGTTTTTATTTTCCCAGCTATAATTCAAATTCCACAACCAAAGGACTCTGGCCTGTAAAATTTACAAGAGTATTTCACCTAGATTAGTAACTGTAATGACAAAATTTTTCTAGTTATCTATAGTAAAAATAAAATATCACTTGAAAGATAAAAGTTTTAAATGATTACATTTGTATTTATCTAAATAATAAATTATAAAGTAATTATTTTATAATTCAGAATGTGTCATATAAACAATAGCACGTGTTCTATTTTATTAGTGTTATTATTACCACTTTTTTTAGAAATCAATTAACCATAATTGTAGGTACAATAACTAAAATTTAAGATATCAAACACTAAAGCCTTCAACACCTACATTCAGTCAATATTTGCATGTAGACATCTATAGAATATAATATTGTATACATCTGTCATTAAGAAATATATGGCAAATATTCTGTGCTAAAAATATAACATTTAGAGATTCTTTTTATTTTTTACTTTTAATTTCTCTAAAATTGTGCCATCTGGAAGAACACATAAATCTAATCATCAATTTTTTATTTATTATAAGTCTCCATAGAGATGTGTCCTTTTTTCTGTATTTATGAATAATTCAGATTTTGAAATATATTTTGGCTAAGGAAAGTAGATATTAAACAACTTCTCCAAACCTAACGATGGATTTCAGATGGTCAGTTTTTATCTGTATCACTATTTTCTTACTAGATTTTTTTTTTAATTATAAACTGTGAAATACTTGGAGAATCTATTAGGTTGGGTCTTGTCTGTTTCTTATTTGAAGGAAAGAGTAATGCCTGGTTTAGGCTGATAAATGACAGCCTTTAATAAAATAATTGCTTCAAATGTCCTAGCTAAATTATTTTGCAAGAAAATGTAGCTTTGCAAATAGCTATCTTTAATGTATGATGACCTGGAGTTTTTTATATCTCATATATTATGTCCCAACCAAACTGAGTGTCAGCAGTTATTTATTGTCCTGGTTACAAATTAGCTGTTATGCCACAGAATTCATTTTGATCAGACAAACTTTCAATTTGTGATTCTAAGCAACTAAATGCTTTTTAAACCTCTTCTGTCTTTAAAGGAGCATTCTATTTGAGAAGTTATACTATGTGTAACTGAACCAAACAGATTCTCCAGTACTAAAAATTAATAAAACAAACAATAACCGATTACAAATTATTCATTTGCATTATTAGTTTCTTTTAAGTTATATAATATACTTCAGATTCATTGAGTAATGTGAAGATTTATTCATCTAGATATATTTTAGCACAGAACTTAAGACATTTGTCTGTCTTTCTGTCTCTCTCCATCTCTCTTTCTCTCTCTCTCCCCTGTAGTACTAGAGATTGAACGCAGGGGTGGTTTACCTCTGGGCTACACTCCCAGCCCTATTTGTTTGTTTGTTTGTTTGTTTGTTTATCTATTTATTTATTTATTATTTTATGGTACTGAGGATGAAACTCAGGGACATTCAACTCCAAGATATAACCCAGCCCTATTTCTTATTCTTTATTTTGCAACAGAGCTTCACTAAGAAGCTGAGGCTGGGCTCAAACCATGATCCTCCTGTCTCAGCCTCCCAAGTCCTGGGATTACAAGCATGCACCACCACTCCTGGCATATTTTTTTTTCTTAATTTTGAAACAGGGTCTTGCTAAATTGCTGAGGACAGTGACATCTGCTTGTCTTCAGAGAATCAGCTACCGATCTAATAAGAGCCCACCACAGTCTAGAAACTTGAAGAAAACTAAAATCATTCAATAAATTTATTAAGAAAATGCAACTGTTTGTGAAGTAATATTATATGCACAAACTGTAAAAGCAAAATAAATGCTTTTCTTAAGTAATAAACCTAGTACTAAGCTACATATTTTAAGAAAATCTCTGAGATTAACAGGAAAATAAATAATTGCTGTGGAAATTGAAGAGCCCCTAGTGAATGCAGAATATTGCTGCCAGGTAAATACAGATGTTTGAGGACCAGGTAATTGGACTTGAGTCCTTTTTTTTTCCTATTTGTCAATGCGATGACCTGGAATAAGTTGCCTCACTTGAAACTTGAGAGAACAGTACACCCCTGAGAGGAATATGAACAGCCTTAAATGATTTGCAGGATAGAAGCACGGTGTCAAAGTAAGAACTCTTTTTAAATAGCACTCTTCATGTTTTGCAAAATGGCATTGGACAAGCAGTGATCCATGTATGGCAAAAAATAATAATATTTGTGAATAAATATGCCTACTGTATTTTAGTTTTTGCAAATATTTTGGAAGGACCTCTTCGTAAAAAAGGTTCCACTTACAAATATCTTGATTCTAAGCACTAATTCAACTATTCATTCTGTGACCCCACTGTAATCATTTAGCCTCTCTACAACTAGGAAAAATACATCAAAAGTTTATGTTTATGACTACCTAAGGTAATGTCTCTTAATATTTATAAGTTTTATATCAATAAGAAATGATAGCCAGGCATTTATAATTTTAGTACTGGGGAGGCTGAAACAGGTGGATCTTAGGCTCAAAATTGGCATCTAGAATTTAGTGAGATTCCTAGCAACCTAGAGAGACTCTATTTCAAAACCAAAAAATAAATAAATAAAATAGGGCTGGGGTCAAGCTTCGAGGTAGAATATACCTGGGGGTGTCCCCAGCACCACCCCCCGAATAAATATAAATAAACAAATAAGTAAATAAATAGAACAAAGAAAAGAGGAATGATAACATATCACTATGAATGAGTCAATTTTGAAATTATTTTGTTTTTAATATATTTTTAAACTATATTTAATTAATTAATTAATTTATTTATTTATTGGTGCTACTAGGAATGGAACCCTTCCTGGGATACACTCCAGACCTATTTTATATTTTTTCATTTGGAAACAGGGTCTCTCTCTTTTTTTTTTTTTTTTTTGGTGGTACTGGGGTTCCTGGAGGAAACCCTACTATCTCCAGGCTACACTCCCAGACCTATTTTATACTTTTCTTTTTAATTTGGAAGCAGAGTCTCTTAAGCCAGCACAGCTGGCTTCGAACCTGCGCTATCCTCCTGTCTCCACCTCCCAAGCACGGGAATTACAGGTGTGTGCCACCACGCCCGGCTATATTTTATTTTTAACATGAACAAAAGATCTACGACTTATATAATAAATTTTAGTATTTCCTTCCAGTTAAAGATTTTATTTTAGTTGATAAAATATTCAAACCTGAGATGTAGCCCACTGGTATAGCACATGCCTATTTTGCAGGAGGCCCAGAGCTCAATTTCCAACACACACACACACACACACACACACACACACACACACACACACACACAAATACGTAAATAAATAAGAAAAAATATAATTCTTTTTTTCTAATTTATCATATAGGCTATTATATTTTAACTATATTTCTATGTTCCTATTATGATAAAACTTAATTCCAAATCCTTTTTCACTAGCAAATAGATTCTGTATCTTTAATTTCATAATTACTTTGAAATAGTTATTTGTGTTTACTTGTGAAAAATAAGCATAAATGCTGAAAATTATTTTTGTGTTACAAAAAATGTACTGTCAGGTAGAGAAAGATGTTTAATTTCTAGACACCACTCTTGGAAAATTGTAACCGTCCTCAAACAAAAATTCAGCCTGAATTTGCCACTTTAAAAACTTCGAGTCTCTGTCGGGTCTGGGCTCAAGTGGATAGAGGAACAGGATATGAGGAGTGGTAATTATGCTTACTTTGATGTTGTAATTCTATGGTTTAAAAGAGTTTGGTTTGTATTTCTGTTTGCCTGGCAGTCTTCCCAGCCACTAAATTCACTTCAGTGGTTTGCTGAAGGGCAACAGCAGCTTTTCAATACAGAAATCTCAGCGAGCTATGTTTAGAACCGAATTGTTTCCTATATTGAAACCCTGGCCTGCTTCCATTGGATATGACTATCGAATCAGCCCCTTTATAAACGGGTACATTGAAAAGCATATGCAGTGCCATTTGTTTTACAACATTAGAAGTATAAAAAACTCAGACTTACTCCACAGATGAACTTCGCAGTGTGAAGACACATAGAAGAGACTTACTAAATTATTTAGTCTTCCCTTTTATGAAAGAAACTTTCCTTATGCGTACATTCAAAAGGAGGACATTCAACTAAAAGTTTAGCAAATTCTTAAAGATTTTAAGATAAGGGTCGTGAGCTTTGTACACACAATGCCAACTTACACACACATACACACAAACACACACACACACACATATGCATGCACCTTTAAATTATTTGTGTAACAGAACAATAATGTGGATTTTTAGTTGTGCATGATTATAAGTACATCTCTTCAGTTTAATTAGGTTGAAACCTTTTATAAAGTAAATGTCATTAATAGCACAAAATATATGCTCTTTATTGCTATATAAATAATATTTGCTATATAAATAAATTGCTTTTATTTAAATATATTTAAATATATTATTTAAAATATATTTATTAATATATATTTATTTATTGTTAATAATAAATAAATAAATTTTATTTATAATAAATTTTTAAATTTTACTTATATAAATTTATATTTAAATTATATAAAAATTTATATAAATGTAAAAATATATGAATTTTATTTATATGAATTATTAAATTTATAATAAATAAATAATTATTATTTAAAATATGTTTATTTAAAATATATTTATTAAATATATATTTAAATATATATTAAATATATTATTTAAAAATATTTGCTATATAAATAAATATTTGCTATATAAATAAATTTCTAGTCTTTTACATTTTGTGTAACCTAATCTTGTATCTTACAAAGAATATATTATCCTCTCACTTTTTCTTGCCAAAGATACTACTATAGACTACGTGTATACATGTGAATATACATTAACGTCCATCTGAGTACTCTGGATTAAGAGGGAGGGAAACAAGTATATATGTCATTGTCAACATGATTTACATTACGTGAGGCTATAATGCACCAAAAAAAGCACAAAAAAGATTGCCATTCTTCCTTCACACATGCAATAATTCCAAGCAGTTTTCTAAATACTAGAAACCTCACATAAAGTAGAAAATTGAAATGCTGTTCTTAAACTAAATCTTACCTAAATTGTAAGACTAGGTGGTAAGCCCTTTCTCTGTCAGTAAATCACATCTGTGCTTTTTCACTGAACCTAGACAGCCTCTAGGTGGGTTGAGAGGGCCAGCGCTCACTATTCATGAATGGTGTGCACGTTAAATAAGAGTTAGTGCCGTCTTTACCTCAAGTACAGAGAAGATGAAAAGATTTTGTTAGTACTTTGGGCTCAAACACCACAGTTATATAATGGTCAAGCAAACTGGGAAAAGGAAAAGGGAAATTTTTGATAGAACTGGTTAATTATATTCTCTGTCCTTTTTTTAATGAATGCATGTTTAAATGTGGATTCTTCAAAGTCATAGTTCTCTTTTACAATGGTCCTTTGGATAGTCTGAAATTGCTACTTCGCACCCCCATCAAACCACCCTCCATATTCTTCCTTTTCCTGTTCTTGGCTATTGTACTACTAATCCCTGGCCAATTAATCCTATATTTTATCTAACAAAACACACAGACACTTTCAAGTATCCAACTGCAGACACAATGTCTCTGACTTGTAAACTATTCCCTACGTCTTCACTGAGTCAATGCAAAAAAATAATGTGTTAAGTTAGTGTCTCCTTCCTTTCAGAATTATCTTCCCACAAGTTAGGAGCACACTGCCTGCCACCTCCGTGGCCCTTTCCCTCTACCCATGAAGGGTTTCTGAAGAAAATGTAATTGGCTTTCCGAATGTGTGAAATATACCAGGAAAGAAAATAAAAATGAGAAATTTCTCGCTCTTCTTTTTGTGGGGATGGAACCCATGGGCAATGTTACTCTGAGCCACATCCCCAGCCCTATTTTTATCCTTTTTCTTTTTTTAGTATTGGGGATGGAAATTGTAATGGATTGGGAGAATAAGTTGCAGTGTGGGAATATGGTTGTGGGGAAACTGTCCCCGAGGACCCCTGTTAGGGTCCCAGACACAATTTTCCTCAAACCACAACAAAACCCAAAACAACCAAAAGCCGAAAAACACAGAAAAACTGCGGGTTCTTGTCCTGAGCGAAGGATAAGTATACATAGCTCGGACACTTGCTGAAGATTTAAAGAAGTTTATTAAAAAGATAGAAGTAGAGAAGATAGTTAGAGCCCCATTGCCAGAATGGCATGGGGGGCGGAGTGGTCCAAGCCAATTCACCACCCCAAAGATACAGCACGTGGACCGGACTTTTTATACCCATGACCTCCATCTTGTTCATGTAATTTTAATTATAATTAAATGATTAATTATAGAGATTATTGACATAATTTTTGGTGCCTTGTAGTCATATATCTTAATGGAATACACTCACATATTACCCAATTAACCCTTCCCCAAATTTCACCCCATTCCCTCCCCTCCCTCCTTCTCATGTTTGGGTTAATGATTGACTTTGATATGTTTGTTAGTGTACATCATGAACATTAAAGAGTTTCCTTCTTCCCCCTCTTCTATCCCCTCAGGTTGCCTTATTTGCTCATCTACCATATCTCCTTTTTCTAGAATTCCTCCGATTGTTACAGTTTGGGATGACTGTTACCTTTGGGGGAACTGTCCCCATGGACCTCTGTTAGGATCCCGAAGACTATTCCCATAAAACTGCGGGTTCTTGTTCAAACTACTGATAGACATAGAATAGTCTGGACTCTTGCTGAAGAGTTAAATGAGTTTATTAGTACAAAGATAGAAATAAAGAATACAAGTACAGCCATATATTATTACAAAATAAGATAGGGGGGTGACCCGAAACAAAGTCACTGAGCCAAAAACACAGAACAGCCTTTATAGACATAAAGTCCTCCATCTTGCTCTCCTATGTAATCCTATGACATAGGTAAAGTCCCCTGAATTTCCCACCTAACCATTGGTCTACGCCCAGGTTTCTTTGTTTAAACCAGAACATTCATGTGGTATCTGCTTTCATTTCCTGAAGGTCGATCCCCTCCTCCAATCCTCTTGGGGAATATATAAACCTGTCTTTAGAATGTAGAAGTTCAAAGTTCCAACTCCTTATGAACTTGCTAATTACTTTTAGCTAGGGTGCTTTACATTATAATAGCTGCCTTTTTCCTGGCATTAACCAGGCCCTTGCAGCCCTTCCCTTTCACAACTCTGAGCTCCATCTTCTGTAACCCAATTTTTGAAATATATTTATTAATAATCAGAGCTTCTTTCTCAAATTTTCCTAGGACATCTCTAATACTGGTACAGTATGACCCATTTTCTCTCTAGCTTTTGCACATTGGAGAAAGAATACAATTTCTTATTTTTTAAACGTTATTTTTGTGCATCGCATCTCCATAGATGGGCCTATGAATTATGCTTTTCCCTCCCCTATTGATATGAAAAGGGATATTAAAAGGTTTGAAAACTTCTGGAGCGAACATAGTCTACTTTATATAGTTCTGTAAAGTAATAAGACAGACATAAACTAAACTGGAACAAGAGCTGTAATAAATTTGAATAGGTAGGATCATAATGAGGAAGCATGCTATTGTGTTTTATTCTTCTTTCTTGAGATGCTCAGGTGCTGACTGGCCCTCAAAGTTTCATTCCACATTTAGAGATGTGCCCTGGTGAAAATGTGCTCATCTGAGCAATATAGCTCCTTCTGATGAACAGAACAGAAATGAAAAGTGCCACTGTCCCCTCTCCTTGCATGAACAGTGACTGAAACTCAATAGGGGCATCATAAATGATTAAAACTAGAAATAGTCAGTTCTTAGAGCAACAACTTTTATTGAGGAAAACTCTAATGATGTAAGATCTACCAACTCTGTCTTAGTAAGTCAAGAAATAAGCAGTAGAAGACAATTGCTTCAGTCATTCTCCAGAAATACTAATGCCACTCAGCCAGAGTTTATGATTTTCATTCCTTAATGACAGAATCTAAAAGAGCCTTTTGGTAGAAGTTACATGGCCTTATCAACATGAGACAAAATGCTCATGAATGCATTTCTTTATTTTTTTTCAGAGTTATCAAAAGTTATTCATCTTATTCAGTATTCAGTTTCATCCTATACTTGTTTAATAGAGTGGACAGAAAGATATGACATAATTTTTAATATTGTCCTTGTTATTAAGAAGAAAAGGCACTCCAAATTATACAGTGCAGCATTTCTGTAAAATACTTTGAGAATGTATCTTTTTCTGAAAAAATTTGAATATGTCCACAAAACTAGACTTGGTGTGTCTTGTGTATACTTAGACTACGGATTTAATGTTTTAAAATCATGAGAAAAGAAAAAAATAAGGATGGATCTGGGAACGGTTAGTTTTATGTATCAACGTAGCTGAGTATGGTTCCCAGATAATTTGGCAAACACTTTTCTTGCTGCATCTGTGAAATGTTTTTTGAGTGGGATTTCCATTTCAGTGAATAGACTTTGAGAAAAGCCAATTGTCCTTCATTATGTGGATAAGCCTCATGCAAGTAGTTGAAGGTATGAAAGAAAAGGTTGACTGGCACCAATAAAGAGGGGAGACTGGCAGGGGGCTGTGGAATGGGTTAACATTGGGACTGTAGCATGGAATCATTCCAGAGTGTCTTCCTTGCTTTACTCCTTGGCAGATTTGGAACACTTCAGATCTATATTATATAAGCCAATTCTTTAAATATTAAATCATTGTCTCTGTATTTCTCATTACACACATATACACACACACACACACACACACAGCCACACACACATGCACAGGGACACTTACTCTCCCTGCCACCCTCCTAATTGGTTATTTCTCTGAAGAATAT
Organism: Muscardinus avellanarius; assembly: GCF_963383645.1. Taxonomy (NCBI): domain Eukaryota; kingdom Metazoa; phylum Chordata; class Mammalia; order Rodentia; family Gliridae; genus Muscardinus; species Muscardinus avellanarius. Next base: position 8,856,329 of record NC_137791.1, on the reverse strand, counting down.
TGAATGACAGAGAACCCAAGTGTTTTCAGAATGGATTCATATTTTAACAGAGAACATTATTATATGAGACAGAAGCTGTTGCTAAGTTCCAGAGGAGTTGTCTTGAAAACATTTATTTCTAAAAGATTCATTTCTAGACAGGACATAAAGGAATAATTTTAATACGATACACAGCAGTTACTATTTCCTTATTAGTTTTTATGGTAAATTTTAATCAAGTACCCATGGTTTCATCCGGACATCAAGATAATTCCTTACAAAGATCCATTATGTCTCAATACAAACAGATGTTTTGGCCAGATTCCTCAATGAAAATTGCCTTGTTTGTTCTCAAATTAAATATCACCTACCGTTGAGTTAAACAGAAAGCAATTGTATTATGGAAGAAGCAGTAAGAAGCAATTGAATATAAATACAAGCTTTTCTGTAGTGGGATTAGATTCTCTACCACAATAATTTCAAACAGTCATTTTTTAAATCAATGAAAAAGATAGAAACAACTTTTCTCCAAGTTTGCAATTTTGCAATGATGGAATAAGTCAAAGATTTAGATGAAAGGTTGATGATTCCTTGATTTTTTTTTTTTAGATTTTTTTACTGGTGCATTGTAGTCATATATCTTGATGGGATAAAAGATGGTGGAGGCATACATACACACATAACCCAATTAGCCCTTACCCCATTCCCTCTCCATCCCTCCTTACCATGCTTGGCTTAGTGACTGATATGTTGGTTTAAGTATATCATACGCTGAACAAAGATATGGATAAACAGAAATTCTCCCAAACTACCAACCAAGAACACAGTAAGTAACTTTTAGTTTTAAATCAAAAGATTATTAATGTTTACTGAGTGGACAGGAAGAAGTTTGCTAACCTTTTTATTTTGATTTAAATAAGAGAAATAAAATCATGTATATTTTCTTGAAATATTCAGTTAATGAATATCACATATTTTTTATTTCTTTGAGAAGTGTTACAACTGGAAGAAAAAAGTATAAATATATTTTTCTCTGAAAATGTATACTTATATAAAATGAGATTCATCCTTAACTTTTATTTACATTCAAAAGTTACAAGTATATTTAAAGTATGCCCTAATTCCTTTTGTAATAGGAAATAAAATAGCTTTCAACTTCCTCCGCTTAACACAATGCCAAAGCACCATCATCATAAATATTCATATCTTTTGTCGGTTACTAAAAAACTTCTAAGTACCTAAACACAATTTTAGATAAAAAGGCATACATTTATTTTTTATTATATGGAAAAAATCATCAAGTTAGATTTGGCAATTTGCTTCTTTCCTTTTCAGAAACAAAGTTCAGAGTGTATCCCACTTCTAAGAATTCTACTGGAGAAAAGGTAAGTTTGCTTTGAAGACTTCATCAGCATACGTAATTCTAGAATATCACATTTCTGATGTTCCCCTTCAGTGTGAATGCCTTCCTAAAACGGGTCTCCCTGAAAACAGACCCTAATGGAAATGTTGGGAGGGTTTTCTCTCTATTCACAGGGTTCTTTCCTTCTTTTCCAGCTAGATGATATTAAGATACATAGTCCACTGCCATAGCTTTTTCTAGTGGATGCACACGCCTTAATCCAGTTACCCAGGGAAAGAATATTTACCTTCCACTATCTAATGTAACTTCTGGTTTAGGAAGCAATTGGGCAGAGGAAAAAGTCTCCTGACACATGTAGGGATAATCTGAAGTCATGTGTATCATAGGATGGAACACGAATTTCGGTAACTACCTACTAATGATCTTGTGGCATCTGTCTCCCTACTTTTGTCAAAGAATACATTTTTTCTGTGAATGAGTGCTATCAACAGAACTAAATTGAATAGAATCATGAAGAGTGGCAACATTTTTTATCTATGTGTGTTAATAATGGCAAGGATATGTGCCTTGTCTATCTATTCTCTCAAATTAGAAATGAGAAGAGAAAAATTGAATCTACAGAACTGTCTTCAAGCCTTTGTTTGAATTTATAAAATGTAAAATCATGTGTTTTCTTACAGGGGATGAATCTGATCTGACGATCCGAGTTGACAGTGAGATTGCATTTCAATTTTATTTGTGCATTAGTTATTTCTACAAATTTTAAATGAGTAAATTTTACCAATAGAGAATTTTGATAAAAACATACTTATACATGTTAAAATAAAACTTTTGAAAATATTCTAAAATGCCGGGCGTGGTGGGGCATGCTTGTAATCCCCGCGCTTGAGAGGCAGAGACAGGAGGATCGCGCAGGTTCGAAGCCAGCCACGCTGGCTTAAGAGACCCTGTTTCCAAATATAAAATAGGTCTGGGAGTGTAGCCTGGAGGTAGGAGGGCTTCCAGGAACCCCAGTACCACACACACACAAAAAAGAAATAATATAAAACTATACTTTTCAATTGGTAGCATATGTGCTTCTCTTTAAATTTTTTCTCATTCATGAAGAGGCCAACATACTTGTAGATTTATTAGGATACAAAGATATACAGAAAATTTCCCTATGTGCCTTATCATTGAGATTCCTTATACAATTTTAATTTAAAATGATCATGAGTATTTTACTTGAGATTTTGTTGGTTTATCTTTGTTCCAAGGATGATCTTTGTTATAGATGTCCACAGGTCGACCTGCCAGAAGACATCACATCTACTGATTCTCATTTCTACTAATTTATAAATCTTAATGGATAGGTAAAAATGTGAAAATAGAAGCAACATATGTTTTATGGGATTCATTGTTATTAAGCTCTCTAGAAAATAAATTGCAAGGGCAGAATAATCCTTATAGCTTAGAACAGAAAACTAATCACTAGCTGTGGTTATAAAAAGTTATTACCCCCATGTACAGAATGATACAATTAGGACCATAAAGAGTTCAGTGATGTATGGGTGACATTTGGTTTGCAAACGGAAAATATGATTTTTTTAAAAATAGAATCTTCTATATTAGGACTGATATAAAATTGTCAGAATATATTTATAGTTAACAATACAAGTCACATAAAAATATAATCAAATTTTTAAAGCATAGCTATAAAGACATTTGTTTCCTCATTCCATAAAGCCCGAGTATAAATAAGTTCTTAAAAGTATAAAAGGAAGCAATCTAAGTTAATTTTAATGACAATCACTCAAATAAGTTTATACCTTATTTTTCCATGATATAGATGTGTCTTCTGTTTATCCTATTATTATGCTAAACAGAGTTGATTAATCTTTATTCTGCTGTTTAATGTTTTTTAAACAAACATTTTTATTAAAACAGTGTTAGACTAGCAAATTTTTATTGTAAAGACAGAATAGAGTTTCCACAAGCCTCGCACCCAGTTTACTTTGCTTTTAATATTTTAGAGTAACATGATATCTTATGGTATTATGATATTAATGAGCTAATATTACTATTAACTAAATTCATAATTTCCTCAGACATTCCCAGTTTTTCGCAAACCCCCTTTTCTGTCTCAGCATCCCTCTCAGATCACCATATTAATCGCCAAGTCTCTGTAAGTCCCCTTGTCTGTCATAGCTCCAATGGTTTTTGTCTAGTGTACTTCCACAGTTAAGACTAAAGTTAATGTAGTTCTTGGAGGAAGACCACAGAGCTCAAATACCATTTCTTCACATGACATCAAGGATAACAACTACCAATCTGATTTCCCTTTTGACATAAACCTTGATCACCTACCTGAGAGAGTACTGACTGTTCCCATTTAGGTTTTAAATATAAAGCTAAACAGGTGCAAATTGCATAAATTTACTGTAAGTACTCAGATAAAAATAAGTGTCAAGATAACTGGAAAGTGTATTGATGCTTTAAATATATATCTTTCAAAGCTTCCCTGACTGTTGAGCAAAATAGCAGGGAAATAAAAATGAGTACGTAATGCAGGGCGTGGTGAGCAAGCTTGTAATCCCCGTGCTTGGGAGGCGGATACAGGTGGATAGCGCTGGTTCGAAGCCAGCTGCGCTGGCTTAAGAGACCCTGTTTCCAAATATAAAATAGATCTGGGAGTGTAGCCTGGAGGTAGAAGGGCTTCCAGGAACCCCAGTACCACACACAAAAAAAAAGATGAGTACCTAAGCAACAATCTAATAATATACTTTTAGTTGCAATAAAGGAAGTTAATATGGTAATTTTCACATACAAAGAGCAATTTTTATTTATTAAAAATTACTGAATCATATTATGATATATGTATATTTATATACCTGAAAAAGTTATCATCAGTATATTTATAAATCACTTTTCAAAAAATATGCTGAGAACATGAAAAAAAAGTTATCTACAGGTATTGAACAAAAGATAAGACATTCTTAGACAAATTTATAATAAATACTACAATTCTAAATCATTAGAACTTATTAATATTAACTTCAACTGGTATTTTGACTAATATAATGATATTAATATTTGTGCATGTGTTTTCATTGATGAAACACCATATGTAAATATACACATGTTTTTAAATATAGTCACAGATACATAAGTACATCGGTATATTTGCATAAATTTCAGCAACTGTAATTCTAGACAAATTTTTATAAAAATTCAGATGGGCTTATATGTTGAATTTTTACTCATATAATAAAATATATTAAATGCCTTTCTGTTTGAAAAAAACTACAAAGTTATCCTACTTATATTTACTGCGGTAATAATTACAGTCAGTTAGAATTACAATAATGTTAAACAGAAAGCCTGCTACAGGCAAGTGAAAAGCCTTACTATAAAATTTTCCTATTGGTAGGCCAACCTTGGGCACCTTCCAGGGAACTAGGTTAAGCATTTCTAAATGGCAGGGTACGGTGGATCCCAAACCATTTTAAGTATGAATGGATATAGAGTGAAATATAATACTCCTGAGAATGTGACATGGATATTCAAGGAGATTCTGTACAGATAAGTTACTTGGACCTAGGCAGTATAGTAATAAAAATATTGGATTTAATGTTATACATTGAAACAAAGGAGATACTATGTTGAATAACAGTACCTATATTTAAGTGTTCTGATTAAATATTTCTCTTTCTCATTTTAGGAGTGGAGTTTTTTGTTATGCCAGCATAGCAAACTTTAAAGTATTTTAAATTTTGCAAAATGACTGATTCAGTTATTTCTTATTAGTTCTACTGAAGGAAGTAATTAATTACAGAAAGAACATCCTGGGCCTTGACAGAATATAACTGCTAGTGATATCTGTAGAATCATACATAATTGATAAGCATCTGCTCAGTAAGACATAATAATGTGTATACCAAAATTATTTCAATACTAACATAAATACTGGTAAGTTTGTTTCAGGGCTGTCATAAGACATTTAACAAGTTTTTCCAAAAGAACAAGATATTTGTCAAATTTCTTCTTGAATCTCTAGAGACTAATGACTTAGAGTATAAACTCCAAAAATTGTTTTTAAATTATTGAGTGAATTGCACCTTACTTTTCTTAAGAAAATGCTAGGTAAAAGTAGGATTACACATAAAAGTTTAATCAGCCTATCAGCAAAGATTTTTAAAATATTCACTAAATTAAGGGCTAATGGTAAAATGCTTGTAATGAATAAGGCTAATAATGGTCTACTTTTGAATTTTCTGAGAGAATAAACTAGGGTTAATTGAGAATGAGTATAAATAGGCTTATGCTACAAAACTAAACCTGAAGAGGAAAATGTGTTAGAGCACTTTGAAAAAGGATAAATCAAGGTAATTTCTTGAGGCACATGGAATGAATCCAGTGAAAAGAAAAGCAGTGAGTGTGTGTGTGTTCTATTTCCAAAACACATCATAAAATCATCTGTTAATACAAAGAGAAAAAAATTCACTGCAATGTATTGCTTCCATACACAGGAATGTGAGGGTGCCTTGCTGATCTAAAAAAAGTTTTTATTTTAATTTTGTGTAGTTAATAGGGCGTTTATTGAGATTTTCAAAAATTTTGAATATACAAATTTAAATTTTAATTTTTTTAAATATTTTAATATTTCTGTTTTCACCTGACAAATAACAAAATCACATTTATTGTAAAAATAACAACTGTACTGAGGTATAATTTAAATATAATAAATAACTTTTCAAGCTTATAATTTTATAAATTTGAAACATGAATACATCCTTGGAGAAATCACTAAGAATCACCCATTCTTCAAAACCATTTTCTTGTCTATAAAATCTACCCTCTCTTGCATATTTTCACTGACCCTTCACAGGGCAAACATTGGTGTAGTTTTCAGTGTAGAAAAAGCTTCTGGGTAGCAAAAATAATCACTACAAATGAATAAAATATATCCCACAAACAGAAAAATAATCGTAAGCCATATGTCCAACAAGTGGCTAATATTCAAAATTTATGATTTAGTAGAAGCAAAATGAATACTCTAACTTTAAAATGGGCAAGGATATTAATAGACTTTTCTACAAAGAAAACATAAAGGTGGCCAAAAAGTACAAGGAACGGGATCCCTAATTATCAGGGAAATACAAATTAAAAGCACTGAGATGTCACTCTGGCCTGCAAAAGTGGCTATTATCAACAAGCTAAGAGAGGAGATGATGCTTGAAAATAAACACAATTCCACTCCCTCCTTTCATTCTTGATTTGTTTCATTTATTTTCTTGCCTGATTGCACTGGACAGTAATTCCAGTGCAATATTGAACTGAATTGTGTGTGAAAATATCGCAATTGTGTTTAGTCTTACAGTGTAATTTTTCATAGGCACACTTTACAAGTTAGAGAAAGTTTCCTTTTATTTTTAGTTTTAATGCAAAATGGATAAAATTTTTTCAAAAGTTTTTTCTAAAGTGATTGAAAGGATCATTAAGTGTTACAGCATCTGAAGAGAGGAGCAAAAGGGCCAAGAGATACAGAAAAAAATAAAAGTCCGAAAACCTGAAGTTGATTTTTAAAAAACTATAAAATGGCAGATCTATGAGGTTCCACAAACCTTAAGCACAAGAAGCATAATTAAAAATATTTTGAGTATATTATAAGCCAATTGATAAATCCCTGATTTTTTTTTAAAAAAGGTGTAGGTTAAAAGAGTCAAAGAGATAAAATGCATTCTATGGAGAATAAAGGTATGAATGAGAGCAGGTATCTCTTTGAAAACAATGTAAACAGACTAACACATAACATAGTAAAGAACTGGAAAGATGAAATAATTGTTGACTTTAAGTTCTATACCCGTGCCAGGTATTGAGGCACATGCCTATAATCACAGTACTTGGGTGGCTGAGGCAGAAGGACCACAGGTTCAAGGCCAGCCTCAGCAACTTTCCAAGATTGGACCAACTTAGACTCTTTTGCAAAATTTTAAAAATAAAATAAAACAATAAAAAATAAAGCTGTGGATGTAGCTAGAGGATAGAATGAGCCTAGGTTCAATCCCCAGCACGCCCACACCCATACCCACACAAAATCTAAAATCAGTAAAAAATATTTTGAATTAATATTGGAAATAAAGCCTTTTCAACATATAAAAACCTAAGAAAATTCATCACTACCAGACTTACACTCTGGGATATATTTAAAAATGGCCTTAGGCAGAATTTTAGGTAGAAGAAAATGTTAGATTGAAACTTGAAATTACAAAATGAAGAACCGCAAAAATGGTAACAATGAATACATATTTTTTAAAAAATCATTTATATGTTTTTAAAAATTTATATATGCTAAATATATATCTTAGCATTTAAACAACAAATAATAATAACAATAAGCTAAGCATGCTGGTGAATTCCTATAACTCCAGTACTTGGAGAACTAAGGCAGAAAGAACACAAGCTCAAGGCTATCCTGGACAAATTAGCAAGACCCTTTCTCAAAAGAAAAAATAAAAATAAAAGAGGATGAAACATAGTTCAGTAGTAAAATATTTCTGTGGGTTTTTTTTGTAGTAATGAAAGAAAGGCAAATTGTGGGTTTATCATAGGTATGTATATAATGTTTGACAAAAATAGAAAAAAATAGAAGAGTGCTATCCCAAGGTTCTCATACTATCTGTAAAATTGTACATCACTTGAAGATACACTTATAAACTTTGATAAAAATATTCATAGATTCATGATCTTAAGAAACACAGGATGTCTAGTTTGCAGTGATAAAAATCCCACATAGTATCTCAGAACTATTGACCATTAAATACTTAAGTGCTGGTTTGGAGTGACACTCTGGGGAGCTCTGTGATATTTACAGATTAAAATATCGAATGACAGACAGGGTCCTTTAGCCATGCCTAGCAGGAAAGGTTGTGCTTTTTATACTAGAGAATATTATCTACGGAATGACCATACTTAGACAACATTAGTATGTCTAGAACTTGCAGAACTCACTGCCATAACTCTTGTTGCTTCTGGGCCTGGTAAAAGCCTGAGGTGCTCACAACCAGGGCCTGACCAGAATCTGGCTTTACAGGAAGAGTGGACCATGTTTTCTATACCACTAAGGGAAGCTGAGGAAGGGCCACTTGGGGGAGTAGCTTGGGTCTATGTAAATATGGTCTTGGTGCTACAGGAGATGAAGAGCATCCCTCTGGTCTGAGGCTAGCTGCAGAGTCGGTGGAGATTTGTTCCTCTCGTCTTAATTCAGTCTTAATTATTTGTAGAGTGTGCCCAGCCACCACACTGCAGGGCTGTTAATGTGGCTCCCGAGCTGATCTGAGTGTGACAAGAAGTGATTTGTGTCAGGGGCCTATGTATTGAATTTAAAACAATGGCATTGATCGAAGTTTCTCAACCAAATTGGTTATTTTTAAAACAATTTTCCCACTTCAAGTTAAATAAAACGAAAAGCTCTTAATATATCAAAGCTTTATAGTAAGAGCCTCAGAATTCAAAACTCTTCATCAAATCTATTTTAATTATTCTATGACATTTAAACATATAATATTTTAAACAATATGCTAAACATATTGACTCCAGAATATGTTTTGTTAATATAACTTTGAAATGGTGTCAAGTACATTCACTATAAAGCTAATTAATAAGCTAATATGTTTTATTGGTAGAACATTCACAATGAGAGATGAAGATCAGTTTTCTATTTTAAATCAGTGAAATAAAAATTACTTTTGCAAAAAAGGAAAATTTGCATTTTAATATATAATTAAAATACTGATTCACACTGACAATTAACCATCCTTTTTAACTATGATATGTATAATCGAGTAATATAACAAATATTGTTTGTTTGAGTTTTTTTTTTTGGTGGTACTGGAGTTGCTAGAAGCCCTTCTACCTCCGGTCTACACTCCCAGACCTATTTTATTTCTGGAAAGAGGGTCTCTTAAGCCAGCGCGTCTGGCTTTGAATCTGCACGATCCTCCTGTCTCCGTCTCCCAAACGCAGGGATTACAAGCGTGCGCCACCACGCCCGGCACAAATATTGTTATTAATAATTATATTTTATTATTAATGAGACGTGTTAATTACTACTTTAAACTAGCTTTCTTTTATTTATAGGAGTATGGCCAAAGCCATGCGTTTGGTTGGTTACTATGATATGAACCATGTTATATAAGTTGCTGTTAGACCACTACTGTAATACAAAATTTAATATAAAATTGACTGTACTATGTGTTGAATTGAAGTTAATATTAGAATAAAATTATAATATATTTCCTTTATAGCAAAAACAAATATGTTTATACTTATTATATGTATGGCATTTTTATATAGCCTCCATGTTACAAATGAAAACTTTCAAATATATTTCCCTTATAGCAATACACAGTTATGTTTATACTTATATTACTATATATATGACATTTTATATAGCCTCCATGTTACAAAAGGAAAAATAATCCAAAATATGATGATCTGGTGATTATTTAAAGTAACATGAAGATGCATTGGTATTGCGAAACAAAATGAACAATTCAAAGCAATGTAAAATGAACCTTATTATAGACAACTCAAGTTAGTAGGCAAAATTCTGAAGAGTACTTTAACAGATTCTCTAATCAGGAAATTCGGTAACTCTCAATAAACCAAATTGTTATAGAAAGCTAAATAAAGATAAATAAAAAGGGTGAAATGGACAACGTAGTCTGAAACATTTCCCTTTAAATCTTTACTATTTTATTGCATTAAAACAACTAAATGGGTATTAAAAATGTGGACATCACATTATTTGATAGTTTATTAATAACTTGTAGCCAATAAAACCACAAAAGCATCTGTCCAGGAAACAGACAACTAATCTCAACATGTGCATTGGAAATGGTTGAATTGGTTTGAGCCTTCGAGCAAGGAAAGAAAATTGAAGCCATTTCTGCTACCAAATTCTATTATGTGGTCTAGAAAGGCTGAAATACCCTTTCATATTTGAAAAGAACATTTTGAAGAAAATGGCTGGCATGCCAATTCCAGCCAGAATGCAATTGACTTGATGTTCTGCCTTCCCTTCAGGCAATATGCTTCTGTTTACCATCTTCTGTATTATATATACTAATCTCATTAAAAAGGAGAATTGCTAATTTATGAGTAGCTTCTGGAAGCTCAAAAATATATATAAGCATTCAAATTTTTGAAAAGTTCTTTACCAATCATAGCTCTGTCTAGGAAAAAAAAATAATAATCTTGAAACGACACAGCAAGTTAAACATATATAATGCCTGGCCACACACCTACATTTTTCATTTTGGTCAAGAAGTTGCCCATAGAACTTTGACTCTCTAATTCCTTCTTCTTAATTTATATTTTTACTATCTAATTTCTGCATTGGTAAGTGCATATATATATATATATATATATATATATATATATATATATATATATATATTATAATCCAATAGTCCTGTCAAACATGTTGAAAATCTTTGTCATCTTCAGAGCTACAGCCTTGACTCATCCTCCTTTTAAACTTTATTTTCTTAATTAATGTAATGCGAATAAAACATGAAGTTCTTCTCCACCACTCAGATATTTTGCTGGATTTGCAAAGAATTAACCTTGAAGCATTTGACAGATTGTATTTGGAAGAAAAATCCTTTTTTTTCTCTTGGAAAATAAAATTCCTCAAAAAAAAATATTCAAAACAAAGGAATTTGACAGAAAAAAAAAAAGGTGGCTTTGAACCTCAAGTCGGTATTTGGTGCCATTCAAATGAGGACATTTCTTTTATTTAAGATTCTTGTATTGCAAGTACACGCGTTGATGTGCATATAATTTGCAAATATACCTGGTAATGTCCACTGAGGGCCACCAGCCCCAGCAGGATATGATTCTGAAGGCTTTTTTAATTTACTGCAGACAGAAATATGTGGACATCTAGAATCCAATGCATGACTTGTTGTCAGAAACAATTATACTGCTACCAAAAAATAAATGGAATGTGTATTACTTTCAGCTCTCTATGGAGGAGGGAGCATTAACAGAACTTACCAAAACCGAGTTCACTTGCTCATAACAAGAGGCCATTATATGATATGACTTAAAGTGTAATAAAGAGTATGGTGTAATTCTGTGTCTCTAGGTTCAAGGGCTCCTTCTATGGCAGAGACCGTTACTTTTTTATTTAACACAGATTATCATAATTTCTCAATTTGTCTATAATATCAATGGTGAAAATATGCACCCCCTCCAATAAAACTATTCCATTCTGTAGTCTGCATTCCAAATAAGTAATGGTCAGTGCGATGTGAGCTGGAGTCGCTGAACTCTTCCTTTTCCTTCTCCGTCTGATGGTGATGTTTCTTCTGTTACCACTGTGAGCCGCACGTGAAGAATAGTAAAGATGAGAAACAGAAGAGGTATGTGATACAACGATAGAAATAAAAATAAAGAGTCTTTATTTTGTTGAAAACAAATATTTATCAGTGGTCTCTAAAACTAGATTTATATAATTTGGTATTGCAGGCTATGGAAGCACTGACCTCATTAACTGAAACATATTTATTGAAGAAGTATATTCAAATAGTTATGAGCACTCCTATTGGAAAATTTTAAATAGATTGCCAAGTTTATACAGCAATTATCACTACAATTGATATCATACGCCTTTATCCAATGACGGAATGTGAACTTCTAATGGAGAATGATTCCAGGAGTTAAAATGAAGGGCCCAAAGCTGGATGTGGTGGTGACATCTTTAAACCCAAAACTTTGAAGGCTGAGACAGGAAGATTACAGTTCGAGTTTGTTGAGTTTCAGCAACTTAGTGAGACCTTGTTTCAAAATAAAAAATAAACTGAATACAGTTCAGAGTAGAATGCCTCTGAGTGCAATCCCTCGTACCAAAAAGAAAAAAAAAAAATCACCAAACCCAAAACAACAACAAACCCCAAACCAACCAACCCAGCAAAAAACAGCTGAAAATTCAAGTCACAAAGCAATGTTCAGATCAAAGGAGGTGTTGTGTCAACTCATATCTGTGTTTCTCTAATTCCTGAAACATCGAATTTTACTGAGATTCATTTTCTGGTGTAAATTATTATTAGTTGCTTGTCCAGCAAATCATTATCAGAAACAGAGAAATCTTTCGCATGAATCTTATAAAGAAAATTGGTAGAAGTAGTTCTGTTAGCCAAGATAGTACGTGACTTGGAAAAGAACTGGTAATACTTCAAGCATTTGGAAAGATAAAATGTGTAAGAAGGGATCTCACAGTTTTTACAGCTCTAGAGGAGAGTCCTAACAGTTGGGGGGTAATTGAAGTCAGACAGGGTTCTGGTTTAAATAAGACTCACCTATTCATTAGACCTATCAAAACATAAATGGACTGACTTGGAAGTTAATTATTTCTTCCTGTCACAGAAAGAATGCACCACAGTCTGAACCACAGGGAATGAACTTGCTGTATAAGAGATTCCAATAAGAGATTAACCAGAAGTTCCTGTTTCCATTATTTGAAAAGAATTATTGAAAAACTTTGCAAGTCCCTAAAGCATTTCTTTAAGGAATGCTCTTCAATTCTTTTAGATAAAAGTTAAATATAACATCTGCAGAGAAAAGTGCACAAATCATAAATGCACAGCTTGATGACTTTTTACAAAGTAAGCGTAACCACATTACCGCCACGCAAGTGGAAGATAAAACATTGCCAGTAACCCAAGGCACCACACTTGAGATATTAATAGATAGCTTCTATTAATAGGTCTTCAAAAGCTAACCACTATTTTGACTTTTATCTTCCTCGATTAATTTCCCCAGTTTGGAGCTTTTTTTTTAAATAAATGGATCACATAGAATGTACTTAGTGTGTGAGTCTGCCTGTCTTGTATCAATATTATTCATGTTATTCATCTACGTTATTATATCTAGCAAACTTCATTCCTTTTAATTCCTCAGTTCTCTTCCGCTAGTACACCTATATTCACACACACAGTGATTATTCCCAGGTATGAGGGATTATTGCAATAGCAAATTACAATAATCAGTCTTGTATATATCTTTCAGTGTACATATGTGTGTATTTCTGATAGCATGTATGTAGGAATTTTCAAAGACTAATCAGACAGTATTGAATTTAAAGGTAGAACTGGTAATGATAAATCAATATTTTATTTATTTATTTATTTATTTATTTATTTATTTATTTATTTATTTACTTTTGTGTTACTGGGGTTCCTGGAAGCCCTTCTACCTCCGGACTACACTTTCAGACCTATTGTGAAGGGCCTTGCTAAGTAGCAGAGGCTGTCTGGGAACTGCGATCCTCCAGTCTCTGCCTCCCGAATGCTGGGATTACAAGTGTGTGCCACCACACCCGGCAATCACAGATTTTTAAAACTTAAATTCAGCCAGGTGTGGTGGCACAAGCCTGTAATCTTCATACTTGGGAGGCTGAGAAAGGAGGATTGCAGATGAATGGCCAGCCTCAGCAACTTAGTGAGAACTTGTTTCAAAAAAACTAAATGACTGGAAGTGTATCTCAGAGGTAGAATGCCCCTACATTCAAACACCAGTATGTCCTCTCCAACACACACAAAGTACTAGAGTATAGGTTGGAGATAGAATGATCCTGGGTTCAACCCCCATACAAAAAGAAAAGATAATTTCAATTTCAATTTCAATTCAGTTGATGATAGCACCCAAGAGAAAAATAAAATAAATTCTATATATAACATTAAACATAAAATATCTGACTTGCTATTGCAAAGTATGGAATATAGCTACTTTTTTGTTTTTATTTTTTAATTCATTTTTTATTTTTATGTGGAACATATTTAAAATGGCATATATTTAGACTGTAATTGGTGCCTTCCCCCGCTGCTTCCCCTACCCACTCCCAACAATGAGTTTCCAGGTTAGGTTGACCATGCTATATTCATACTTTTACACATATTCAGATGTAGCTCCTCCATTAATCAACCTCAGCCTTCTTCCTCTCCTATCCCTCCATTCTAGCTTTGCTGAGTTTTTCCCTTCATTATCTGGAGTCCCTCTGGTATCCCCTATGCTCCCTAGGTTGGGCATATTAGAGAAAACATATGTCCCTTCTCTTTCTGTGTCTGGCTGATCTCACTGAACATAATGTTCTCCAGGTCTTTCCATCTTTTTGCAAATGACATGATTTTATTCTTTGTAGAATTCCATTGTGTGTATTTCCCATAATTTTGCAATCCATTCATCTGTTGATGGAGCCCAAGATTGGTTCTTCATATACAAGTATATGCATAGTTAAGAATTTATCTATCAAGGTGTACATTTAATTTCTGGGTATTTTATAGAAAATTATGCCTAAAATATTTTGAGACAAAAATTTCTTGATTGCTCAAATTATTTAGGTTCTGTTACCTTCTTATTAGTTTTTTTAATAAAGAGTATTTATTTTCAACATTTTATTTTATATTTTATTATTGCGGTACTAAGGATTGAATCTGAGGGCATTCTACCTCTGAGCTACATTCTGCCTATTATTTTTTATTCTTTATTCTAACACAGCGTCTCACTAAGTTGCGGAGGGCCTCACTATGCAGCTGAGGCTGACCACAAATCTGCAATCTTCTTTGTTTCAGGGTCCCAAATACTAAGATTACAAGTATGTGTAAACATATGCGGTTATTTTCAACATTATTAAAGATATAAAGGAAAAGAGTTTTCTAAATATGAAAGTTTACAAATTTTCCACATCTAAATATGAAAGTTTACAAATTGTCCATAGACCATGAAATTTTTGTTTTATATGCTTTGCTTTTAATTTTAAGATACTATAGTATTTCCAGTGACCAAAAGAGCAATGAAATTAGAGCTAATGGTAAATATTAAATAGCTTTTTCATTAAGGATAGTCAGGCTAATACTCATAACTTCAAACAATATGCATTAGTGGCCTTCTGCATTCAAAATATTATTAAACCTATACAAAATGCAATCTTTTAAAGGAATAAAATACAGAGAAGGAGGATGACTATTTAAGAGATGATTAGTAAGACTGACTGAAAGAAAAAAAATCGGAATCATTGAGTGAGCCATCTGGTGATTATGAATAAGAATTCAGAAAACATTCCCTCTTAAATATCCCTCTCACCAACACCACTTTTCTAAACTATATTCTGTCCGTCTTCCAGTACATTTCACCTACATAATTCAGCAGATGAGAAGTTCTTCAGTGTTCTACAGCCAGAGAGAAGTGAAATCCAAAATCACCCTTAGAAACAGCAAGCACATCCTAAGGGAAAAAGATATAGCCTGGAAAACATGGGAGAATGAGAGTCCAGATTTGGAAGGTTTCTCTGGCTGTGTTAGAATAAATATGAATAGTCTGTATCGCATTTCTTATAGGAGGCAACAGCTCCATCGATCCACTGCCAAAAGAAGGGCGTTATAACACTTTTTATACCACAGGCGTATTGTGACAAGATCAAGAGTTAGCATCATTGATTTTGCACAGCTGGTGGTCCTGTTGTTCACCTGTAGTCAAATGTAGCCTTTGGCTTACCCTTCCTTTCCTGCTGTTAGCTTGTATTTCTGTACATGATTTAGAGTTGGTACCACTCATTGTAAGGACACAGGATTATTATCGTTCATCATTTTGAATATAGACCTTAATGCATATAAAAGATAAATGAGGCAGAATAAATGATAGATTTGGTCTGGTTGCACTGGGTTTCTTTTTAGAACTCATAATTTTTAAGAGTAAATTCTATTAAAATGCTATAAAGCCAGCACTAAAATGATAAGTCATCGGTGGAACTATGACTTATTTAACTCTTCATATAAAAAATCATAACTGTTAGCATTCAAGCTACCAGTTTTATGTCCATTATCCATTTTGCTTATAAAAGGATAAATTATGAGGCTATATAATGGTATGTAAATTCATAACAAGATTATAGATTATGGAGAATGTATTTTTTACATATTAAAAATTTGTTTCAGCGGGGCGTGGTGGCGCACGCTTGTAATCCCCGGGCTTGGGAGGCTGAGACAGGAGTATCGCACGGGTTCGAAGCCAGCCTCAGCTACTTAGTGAGGCTCTCAGCAACTCAGTGAGACCCTGTTTCCAAATAAAATATATAAAAAAAAAAGGTCTGGGAGTATAGTCTGGAGGTAGAAAGCCTCTGGGTTCCACCCCCAGTATCACCAAAAAAAAAAAAAATTTTGTTTCAGGTACAAGAATTTCAGTGATAACCTATGTCCTGGATAGGCATTCAGCAAGTTTACTGAAAAATAATAATTTTTGTTTACTCATATATTTCAACAAAATAAAATATTTGATTGAACATATCTGACATGTATTTCATTTATGTATTTCAGAATTTAAATTAGCCCCTGATTATTTGATTATAACATTTTACGTTTTTGTTAAATTTTCTTGAAATGAATAATCAAATGTACTACCTACAAGGTCAAAAAGAAGCATTAAAATGAATAAAATCTTTTTATTTTCGTGATAATTTGGTATGAATAATGTTGTATGCCATATATACCTAAACATACCCAAACTTCTTGGAAGAGATTTAATAAAAAATAAATAAGTAGTACATTTTATATTTTTAATTAGACACATCACCCACATAATCATTTTCAAAAAATTCTGGTGCCTTTACAAGTTTTTTTTTTTAACTTATTTTAAAATAATGCCAAGGAATAGGTCAGAGATAATAAGATTATAATTTATTTTTAAATCAACTTTTACCAATCTTTTGGGGTTGATCACTATGCTCTCAATAATAAAAGGATTGCTATTAAAATTTTAAGTTATCTTGCTATGTTTTAAGTGATGTGATTTAATCTCTAGTAAGGAAATTTAAGTAATAAAGTGCAGCCATTTTCTTGTGTGATTTCAGCCTGTGTTCTCTTGTGATATAGAATAGAATAACATCTTTAGTCATTTCTTTTTCAGAGGAGAGCACATTAAAATGAGATGGGTAAGCATAGTTAACATCAGATACACTTTATTCTTTCCTTCTCGAGCATTTTTGGAGGTACTTAAGAATCGGTGGGTGTATTTCCTTATTAGTTTCTTCAAACAAACTCAGACCACTTTCTTCAATCTCATGCAAATCACACACAGCCTCATGCCCTTCTTTGGCTTTTAAACCTTTGCATTACATACGTCACACACATCGTCTGCTCTGCATGGACAAGACTGCAGTGGGCCAGATGTGATGCCTCCCCCAAGTTCCTATGTTAAAATTCTAACCTTTGTGGTCATGGTATTGGGAGATGGAGCCTTTGCTCCTGATTAGGTCTTCAGGATGGGTCCCACCTCAAAGAAATTGGTGCTTTTATAGAAGAGACCTAGAAAAGATCTGCTACCTAAGATTACAGTTTGGAAACTGCCATCTGTAAGAAAGTTGATGGGGTGTGCCCATACAGCGCCTAAGGAGATGCAGCCTCCCTCGGCCTGAGCAGCCTGCAGCCTAAGGCAAAACTTTAAGTAAAGTGATTCAGAAGAAAAGGGGCTAAGATGGTGTCTGGAGGAAGCTACGAAGGCGTGGTTTCCCCATTCATTATGGGTGGGGAGACTGAGCAGTTTTTCCCTTTTTACCTTTAAAGGAGCTTTCCGCACACATGAATGGCTCATGTACTGGCCTGGAATTGGCTGTGAACTACGCACTATTGATCTTTATTCCAATAGGCTAGGCTGTTTGCCATGGGAATTCCCCTCATGGTTTGGTGCTATATATATGATTGCTTGGAGATCAATAAATGAGATCTTGCTTGACTTGACTCCCGGCTCGTGGGTGTGTGTTCGAGTCGTAGGTACTCATCATCTCTCCAAGCCCTGCAGCTGTTGGGCTGGATTCCCGACAGAAAGTAGATCGTTATCAGACCAAACATACTGGTGCCTTG
The DNA here is from genome assembly GCF_963383645.1 of Muscardinus avellanarius. Taxonomy (NCBI): domain Eukaryota; kingdom Metazoa; phylum Chordata; class Mammalia; order Rodentia; family Gliridae; genus Muscardinus; species Muscardinus avellanarius. The sequence continues at coordinate 8,838,089 of NC_137791.1, read as the reverse complement.
CACTCTCCAGCTCCAGAACCACAAGAAAATAATTTCTGTGCTTCATAGGACATCTAATGCATTGTATTTTGTTATAGCAGATCAAATGAACTATGACAAATATGGAGCCTTCGATTCCTCCTAACTAACTAGCTAATAGTACAGGTTGACCCACTGACAAGCAAAGTTCTTTCACGTGTCTGTAATCTTGTTTAACAATACGATTCTCCTTTCAGTTATTTAAAAAACAACACAAAACAAACAAGCAGAAACTCACCAAGAAGTTACCTAAGATCCCTTCATTTGCACATAGCAAACCATCACCCAAATTCTAAAAATTAAGGCCCTTTCTTTTAAAACTATCCATTTCTTTTTTCCGGTTATAATCAAGACCGCCCTGGGATACCATCTTTAACCTCCATTCCTAAAATGGTGCATTTTCTTCCCCTCTACTTTCTGACTGCTCCCCAATCTTTCTGTACATTGCTTCTGAAAATATTTTTTTCAAAATTAAATCTGGTCATGATAACCACAGTTCAGGATCCTCCAATAGCTTTCCATGGCTAATAGAATCATGACTAAGATTAAGGGGACCTGAGTCCATTTACAATGTGATCTTTGCTGACCTCGACATCCTCTTCAATCTGTGTTCCTTCCCTATCTGTACATTGATCTTTCAGCCCCTCTTTCTCGGCCTGCACATTTTAATCTTTACACAGCTCTTTTACATTGGACGGTCTTCTCTTCCATCTATTCATCAGATATCAGCATAAGTATAATTTTTACAGAAAAACTTCCCTTGACCTAAAAGTATTCCTGGATTATTGGCGGACTCCCATCCTTCAGTGTATCGACCACATAATAGATCTGTTACAGGCAATTTTGACAGGTTTATGAATACAGATGTTCTGTCACATCCAAGAGAGACTGGCTCCAAGATTCCCACAAATATCAACACCCAAGTATGTTCAACCCTTTAAATAAAATGGCATTGTATTTGCATATAATTTTATAAACATCTTTCTATATACTTTAAATCGTCTCAAGTTATAATACCTAATTCACAGTAAATGGCAATGTACGTAGTTGTTTCACTGTATTGTTTAAGAAAAAATAAGAAAAATGTTCGTACATGTTTCACTGAGACACAAGTGTTAGCAAATATTTTTTTTTTGTGGCACTAAGGATTGAACCCAGAGGCATTCTACCTCTGAACTAAACCCCCAGCCTGATTTTATTTCTTATTTGGAAACAGGGTTTCACTCAGTTGCAGAGGGCCTCGCTACGTTGTTGAGATTGGCTTTCATCCTGCAATCTTTCTGTCTCAAGCCTCCCAAGTACTAGGATGGCAAGCGTTCATCACCATGCCCAGCTGTTGTACAGTTTAATGTTGTGCATATATGACATATATAAATGTTAGATATATCTGTGTGTGTGTATATATATATATATATATATATATATATATATATATCAATGTATGCTTTTGTGGACTCTGTTTTTGAAATGTATATTTTTCCTGTTCAATATTGATAAGATTTCTGGATTTTTTTTATAAATTATTACAATTTTATGTTCAGGATTTTATTATATTTATTTAAAAAGATGCCAGTATTCATAAGGATAATCAGTTGTTTCATCACTTTTATTAAGTGATGTGCACATGTATTTGATTTACTTATTAATCTCTGCCCAAATTCTTACTATGTAAAAGCTGGGCTCCTTCTTAATATTTGTTAAATTATTATGGTTCTTCTTTGCATGCAGTTCTTCCCCTTTATACCCATTAAAACTTTTATGATGATGGTATTTGAGTTATATAGAGAGATAGATAAATACATGTTTAGTGTGTATGTATATCTACCAATGTGAAATATATTAAGTATATTCCAACTCCATTATGATATATAAATTGCAATTTTAAAATTATTTTCTCATATTGCTATATTCTCAAAATTTCACATTAAATTTTCTTGGATTTTATAAATAGGCACCATATTTCCAGTGACCAAAAATATTTATTTTTTAATTTCTTAAATTTGTTTAGATTTTTCTGTTTTTCTGGGTTGTCCCATATGTTCCACAGAAATAACAAAACCAGGTACCTATATTACATTTTTTTTTTTTTTTGGTGGTACTGGGGTTCCTGGAAGCCCTTCTACCCCTGGGCTACACTCCCAGACCCATTTTTCCATTTTTATTTGGAAACCGGGTCTCCTAGGCCAGCACACGCGGCTGGCTTCGAACCTGCGCGATCCTCCTGTCTCTGCCTCCCAAACGCGGGGATTACAAGCGTGCGCCACCACGCCCAGCTACATTACCTTATTTTTAAATTTTTTATTTTACTTTCTGTTATGTTATGAATGTTATTTAGTAAAATTCAGCTGTTAAATTTTATCTATTTCGTCTAGTGACTTTATTTTTATTTCTTATTATTGTTACTTATGTCTACACATTTTCAATCCTTGTTTATACATGATGTCTAAATAATTCTGTTAATCTCTTTTTTCTTAATGACACATATAGTTTCTTCATCTTGCTCTTTAAAAGAGTATTTAAAATTTTATTTACATCTAGTATTTGAGGTTCACTCTCTAAGCTGCTATGCTTGTGGTGTCTCCTTTACGGTGGTTTTCTGATTTCTTTGTTTGAAAGAAACAGATTATGACTGTTTGTGTGAATATGGAATCGTGATACCTTTCTCTTAAGGTATCAATAATTTATTTTTTTCTAGAACTCTGTTTTTATTCTGACTCAGATAAATCCTGACTTAGTCTTCTTATAAAGATAGAATTATCCCTTCTTTTTCCCTAATTTCTTTCTTAAGAGTTTACTGTGACATTTACATTTTAACTTGAGGAGCATGATTTAGGTAATGTTACCTAGTTGCCCTTATTTGTGACATGTCCTTTTAATGTGAACCTTTCTTTCCTATAATTAATGCACATTTGCATATGCAAATGCAGATACACTGCCATCATAAGCAATTATTTAAAAGAAGACATGGATAAAGAACTAATTCACTTCTATTTTTTAGCTTATCCAATTTTTTATTTTATTTGGAAACAGGGTCTCTTAATTGCAATTAAGAGTAGACTCTTGTGTCCCTACTTGTCTGGGAGAACTAAATGTGATTAGCCAGGATCAAATATTGTTGCCTAAAGAGAATGTTTCTTGTGAAATAAAAGGTACTGGCTAAGAAGGACTTGTGCAAGACCTGGAAATCTCTCTCTAAAAGGATGCTGAGAGGTGGGCTTGGTAGAACACGCTTGTAATCCCAGCATTTGGGAGGCTGAGACAGGAGGATTGCTATTCGCAGACAGACTCGGCTACTTAGGTCCTTTACAACTCAGTGAGACCATGTTTCAAAATAAAGAATAAAAAATAGGATAGGAGATGAAACTCAGACTTAAATGCCCCTGGCTTCTATCTCTAGTACAGCAAAAATAAATAAATGCATAAATAAATAGATGCTAAGATAATCAACAACAAGCAACGGGGAGAAGGTGATACTCTGTCAAGCTCAGCTTGGGCAACTGAATTGTGTAATTAAGTACATTTCTAATGAAATTAATTTGGATTTGTCAATTTATTCTGCTTCATCTGTGCCTTGAGTGATAACACTTTTGTGAAATTTTTAATGTACTGATCTATTTCTGGATTTTTCCTCAATATGTTATAATATTTTAAGACACACATATGTATATGTGTGCATATATTTGTATGGATGTGTATTTACACATACACACTTATATATTCTAAAACAACTGTCCTGGGCATGGCGGTGCACACCTGTCTTCCCAGCTATTGGGAGATTAAGACAAGGAGAGAGAATGTTCAAGACTAGGCTCAGGGACTTACCAGGACCTTATTTCAAAATAAAAATGTAGCCGGGCATGGTGGCACAAGTAATCCCCGCACTTGGGAGGCGGAGACAAGAGGATCTCGCAGGTTCAAAGCCAGCCTCAGCTGGCTTCAGAGACCCTGTTTCCAAATAAAATATAAAATAGGTCTGGGAGTGTAACCCGGAGATAGAAGGATTCTATCCCCAGTACCATAAAAAAATTTTAAAAATTAAAAAAATAAAAATGTATAAAGGGCGGAGGGTATAAATCTAAGGTAGAATGCCCTAGGCTTAATTTCCAGTACTCCCCAAATTAAAAAAATTATTTACAGTATTTTTAAACATACATGATATAATATATTATACAATATAGCATGCATATCATTTTATTTAAAATATATCATTTTATCTAATTATTTAATTTGTAATTAATTAAAATAGACATACATATGTCTAGACTCATGCACACACATATGTACACATGTACACACCTGTGTGCAAATTATGATTCTGGCGCCGGGCGTGGTGGCGCACGCTTGTAATCCCTGTGCTTGGGAGGCAGGGACAGGAGGATTGTGTAGGTTCGAAGCCAGCCATGCTGGTTTAAGAGACTCTTTTTCCAAATAAAAAAGTATAAACATAGGTCTGGGAGTGTAGCTCAGATGTAGAAATGTTTCCAGGAACCCCAGTACCACACAAACACAAAAAAAAAAACCCAAAGAAAAACAAATTGTGATTCTGGCCCATACCAATGCTTCTACTCTGGAGAGGCTGGATTTTTTTTTTTTTTTCTGAATGCCATTCTTTAGAACCTTAAAGGAGTATTCTATTTACTAATCACACTTGGTGATTAGTAGTTAAAAATATACAATGAAGACGATATATTTCAAAAGTAATAACTAACTACAGCATTACATAAGTATTAGTATCCATAAACAGAGTGCCAGGCTGGAATGCTGTAAACAAGAATGTAATATGCGGAATATTTAAAGAGGCCTTCACAGCCATAGACTGAAGTAATGAGAACATTAGAAAGCTTTGAATTTCTAGTTCCTTTTTATATCCCTGACCCAGGATGACATTACTCCGGACATGTTTCTTGGTGATTGCCTTTTAGAGAGAGAGGCTGTGCTGAGTGGATGAATTATCCCTTTTGGAAGCAGTAATATCCACTTGAATGTGCGGTTAGTTAATATCAGTATGTGTTAGAGTGCTAAGGTCTAGAAAAACACCCTACTGAAATCAAATAAAATTTACCTGATTTATGTGCCAGACAGTTAAATAAGACTCACAATGTTTTTAACAGCTTTACTGGTGCTCAGATTTACAGACAATTGAATTTCTACAGCAGAATCTCCTGACAATAAAATTTAGCCATAAAGTAAGAAACATTGCTAACACTAAGAAGGCTATTGTTAAGAAGAAAAGAAATTAAAATTTGTTATGTCAGCAATGAAGAGATGTGAAACCCAGTTTGTATAAAGCAAAGTTAGCCATCTAGGGAGATGGAAAAAAAAGAGGTAAGGTAAATGTTTAGGAAGATATTAATCTTGCAGAATCAGAGAGTAGAAAAGGACCTGGGGATATCATTGTAATTAATAGCCTGAAATTAAAAGTTCAGGGTCTACCAGGTATAATGAAGGGAAATAAAATCCCAGGACATATATACTTTAAAAAAGGTAATTAAAAGTCAAATAGATAATAGACCTTGTTCACACAGCATGCTACTACTAATCACTACTTCAATATTAAGGTAAATTGAAGTATTGTTTCTCTTTATTTTTCCCCATAGAATGAACACCTTAATTGATAGTGTCAACTGTCAGAAATGTATAGGCTGAAAAATACAACAGTCGATTGGCTGGGAGATGCTAAAAGCTATTTCTGAGAACACTCCGTCATTACAAACATAGGTAAACTTTTGTGCCCAAAATTGTTTTGTACTACAAAAACCTCAAGTAAAGAGGTTAGTATCCTAAAAGTACCACTATAGTATATGAAAAATTAGAATTATTTTCAAGCACTTATTCTGTTTGAATATCAGAAGTTTGAATTTTCTTCAGTGTTTGGTCATGAAATTATCTTTACAAGTAGTACCGTCCTTGCGTTCTATAGACTTGAATAATACTTCATTGATGAAACTTAATCATATTTTAATTACAATTTAAATAAAGTTCTTGTACAGTGCTAGATTGTAGTCTCCCTAGAATTACATGCTTGTGACATATGTATTTAATATTTGGTTGAAACTACTTCAGAAACACGTATTCATGGCAAGTCAACAAATATTTGCTGATTCATACTATTTCTCTAAACATCTGTGCCCAGATGAAGAAGAAAATGAAAGATTGGCCTGCCAAAGATGATTTTGCAGGCGGAGAGAGAAGTACAGATTGAAAACTTCCAGGGGGATGAGAACACTGGGGTGGGTGGAGATGGTGCGCGCTCTGATGCTAGGCCAACCTGAATTTTTAATTCCAGCTGAGCTTTTCATAGCAGGTGAGTTTCATCAATTGCTTGAAAGCTCTGAGCTGTACTTTTCTTCTTTGTAAACTAAGAGTGATATCTGTATTGGGATATTAATATCTGAAAATAAAATATCATGCTTTGGGTCCAGTACATCCTTTGGGTGATTGTTTCTGTTGTTTTGATTATACTTGACTGATCTATAAAATGTCCATGCCTTTTTCTTTTGGTTCTTTATCAGAATTTATCACTTCTAAAATCAAAGCCACACAGTATATTATTCATTTAATGTTCCTTCTATTTGTGGACACAATCTTTCTGTTAATATTTTCTTCATATAAAGCAGTTTTTATTAATCTAAAAGATATTTATTACATGTCAGTTATTTGACCAAGTCGCTGCAGGACCTCTATGCTGCTTTTGGTCTGAGGAATCTCAAAAATCTCACATAAGAAACAGAACATTATATCAAAGTTCAATATATATATATATATTAGGAAGAAAAATATCAAAAAGGGATATTGATTTTCATTTACTTTGAATAAATTTTGAATAGTAAATTATAAATACTTTCAGATGAAAATATGAAGTTAAATTTCATAAATGTTATCTTTGTTCAAGTATATAATTATTTATTGAACTTATAAAGGTATGTCATATTATTGGACTCTTCATCAAAAATGTTACACAAATGTAACTGAATTTGACCCATTTTGCTTTTAGGTCTCTACCCATATAACATATTTGTTTCCCTGAAAGGCAGAATTAAAACCAAGGGGAAAGAAAACCCAAAGAGCCCTGAATCCAGTAATACAAACAATTGCTATAATACTTTGGGTCAGAAAGGTCAGATTATAAAAATAATTATGTTGATATTTTAATTTCCCCAATTGTTCATCTTAGCAGTACCAAATACCAGAATTATACCCAGTGAAGTTCTTCCAAGACTAAAATTCACTGAGGAGAAATCTGTCTAGTGATATTAAAATAACTGCACAGCTATTTGAAAAATAAAAACCTACTGTAACATACATGATTAAACTGGCAGAAAAATACCCCCGCTATTTTGAGCGGGGTATATTTTTAAACTTTGATAAATACGAGTTAAGGAACAAGCATATTTAGAATGTGTAAATTAAAAACAATCAATTGTTTTTAAATATCACAGAAACCTTAAAAAAATCCATGCTTTGTTTAAAAATAGAACTCGACATTTGTCTCACCAACTTATTTGACAAGATTGATGAAACATAATGGAATACCACTTAGGCATGAATGCATATCATAGATATGTGAGTTGTGTGTGAGTGTGTGTGTGTGTGTGTGCACGCACGTGCATGGGAGTGAATGAGGAGCAAAACAGAAATATAAATCGAGTGCATTTTTACAGGCTACATGCTTAACAATGTATGCAACAAAAACTGCTTTAAATAGACATTAATGACATGCATTGTTTTTCACAGTAATAGAAGAGGTATTTTTTTTTTGAAAAATGGATGAAGTATAGTATACAAAGAAAGCGCCCTCGCCCTGTCTCTTTCCTTTTAGCTCTCCCTGGGCAGCTAGTTTGAGCTAGTCAGGATCAGCATATTCTAAGATAACAATGTAGCTACCAACCTGGAGATCTGCATCTCTGGCTTTTTAGATTTCTCACTCCTCCACTTCTTTTTTACCTTATCAGTTCAGCTACCAAAGGGCTTAGCAAATACAGCCAGAGTGGAATATTTCACTCATTTCAGACTGAAAATTTGATTGTTCACGTCCATTTCTAGCAGCAAGGCATGTCTGCAGACCGGTGATAAATCTAAGCAAAGAAAGGGTCAGACTCGAGGATGTAGGCAAATAAAATATTAACCCATATCTGTAAGTGTTAATGTAGCAAATTATATTATAGGTGTTATGTACATAACTTAATTTCCTTTGTGCTTTGCCTGGAAGAGTCTCATCAAACTCAAAAATATTGAACCTGCATTTCTTTTTATATACGTTAGTTTAAACATACCAAATATTATTATGCCAATGGCAAATTTACTTCTGTCGTTTAGATCAAAGGCCCACATTGGCTGCAGTTCCATCCCGTGACTCAGAAATACTGCTATTCTTTCTTTCCACTTAATGACTTCATACCTTGTAATTCCTCTGAATGCAGAAAATTACAAAGCCAAACTGTATAAATGATCTTATTTTTTCCTCAAACAATCTTTGCCTCCTGGTGCAATTACATTGTTATTTGTTCATTCATGCTGTGCTTTAATTCATTTTAATAATTTATTTTAAGAAAACAATGGATTACACTGAGAAAATACGATATAAAAAGACTGAAAGAGGAAAAAATCTGAATGTACTAAATGAAAACATTTTTAAAGCAAAAAAAGAATTTTGATCTCTGAGTAAAGGGACTAAAACCAATAATAAAATACCAATTGGGATGGATATGTGCAAAATAAAATATTATGATCAAGTCTAGTAGACTTCAATTATGAGCCTATGCTAAAATTTTTAAACAGTATCAAATGAAGAATAGTAGAAGGCGTTTGGGAGAGGAAGGGGGGAGGATAAAAATGAGGATCAAGGAAGGGAACTGTTCGAATAATATTTAATCTACGTAAGATTTCACTACGGATCTCACTAACATCTATAGAAAGGGAGGAAGGACATACAGGGTGGGTAACAGACAGAAATACACCAACTGCTGTGGCATGTGTGTTTGTATCACTTTGAGTCTCACCATAATGTGTAATTACAATGCACCAGTAAAAGTATAAAAAGAAGAAAGGATTCAAAAATCAGAAAGCAAATGAAAAAGAGAGGGGAACAAGTTGTCTTCTCTCAAGAAAGCAGCAGCGTGAAATGGTACTGAGGACTGAACCCAGGGCCCTGTTCATGACAGGCAAACATTCTACCACAGGATTACAATCTCAGCCCTTTTTTAATCTTTCTTATAGAGTCTTGATAAGTTGCCCAAGCTGACCTGTAACTTGGTATTTCTGCCTCAGTCGCAATTTTATTATTTGCCAATTATATCTCCGGGAAAATATAAACTCTGTATTTCATCTTTAAGTGTTCCAATATATTTTGCCCAATGCTTGCATAAAACTTTTCCTAAAAATCTTATCAAGGTAAATCACTAAGCCAAATATGAGAAAGAGGGAGGAGGAGGGAATAAAGTAGGAATTGGAGAAGGGCTAATTGAGTGATGTGTGCATGTATGCCTCCACCATCTTGTATTCCATTAAGATGTCTGACTACAATGAACATACCACAGAGGTTAATAACCCACATTTTTTTTTACTTATACAACTTATCCCAGATATCCATAACAGGGTCTTGAAGGTAAAACTAAAAATCGTCAGGTAAAAAAGAAGAGATCTATAATCCAGGCAGAGAAAACAGCAGCTTTGAAGGACTGGGATTAAGAAGTGCAGTCACTCAGCATCTCTTGGATATAGGATGTAGAATAGAGAGACATAGTAAGGAAGACTACAGAAGTGAGATGTTATCTGATGATTTCTGTGTCATCCACATGAAAGGAAACAGCCTGTCAGATTTTATTTTAGCATTATCACTCATATCTATGGCATGGAAAATGCAATAAATCAGAAGGAAGACTGCCTGAGAAGAAGTTTTAGCAAAAACACCTAAGAGGGGATGGGGAACTGAAAATATGGGCTTAATAAAATAAAAAGATATAAAATTTATTAAGCTTAATTACTCTACTCATATAGGTTTATAGGCTAGATTTTGGATGTGAATACATGGGCTGTTTGAAGGTTTTCATGGCAATGAAAAGATGAAAGGTTTTTAATCTTAAGGGAAGACATAATTCTAGAAATCTTTGGTGGGTTTTATGTTATAATTATTTTTTTCTTACTAAATGTGATTTTAACCCTTTTGTAGTATATAGATAAAATACTTCTCTTCCGTAGCAATGATAATTCGGTTTTGTTAAATCTTAATATTTTAAAATATATCGATATGATTAATCCTTTTGTTAAGCCGTTTATATACTGTCGTTATACCTTTATTTTAGAACTTAATTGGCTTAAATTTTATCAATCATAACTTTTTTGTCCCCCATTCCCACTATGACCTCTTTAAGCTGATGTGCTCATAGAACTCATAAAATATTTTAGGATAAATAATAATTCCAGTTTGTTTTGACCATTAGAACACATGAACCATGCAAATGACCATACAATACATTCTGTGGACCAATTTTTCAAGATTTAAAATTGTTTAGGCCAGAGGACATGAACGTTGAGAGAGAGAGAGAGAGAGAGAGAGAGAGAGAGAGAGAGAGAGAATGAATTTACTTTTTACTTATTCAACAAATTTGATAGCTTACAGCTTGACCAAATATGCAGAAAAATTAGAGTAACTACTTGTGAAATGTGATTCTTATTATTTTTATTTTTATTTATTTATTTATTTTTTTGGTACTGGGGTTCCTGGAAGCCCTTCTACCTCCGGGCTACACTCCCAGACCTATTTTTACATTTTCATTTTTGGAAACAGGGTCTCCTAAGCCAGCGCGCGCGGCTGGCTTCGAACCTGCGCGATCCTCCTGTCTCCGCCTCCCAAGCGTGGGGATTACAAGCGCGCGCCACCACGCCCAGCGCTGATTCTTATTTTTAATATAGTAAAAATACCTACTTTCTGAGTTTCTTTAAAAATGTTTTTGAAGTTTTATAATTTTCTTTCCAGATTTTTTTTTTTTGGTAATACTGGGGTTTCTTCTACCCTTCTACCTCCAGCCTACACTCCCAGACCCATTTTCATATATATATATATATATATTTTTTTTTTTAATTTGGAAACAGGGTCTCTTAAGCCAGCGTGGCTGGCTTCAAACTGTGTGATCCTCCTGTCTCTGCCTCCCAAGCACGGGGATTACAAGTGTGCGCCTCCACGCCTGGCTGGATTTTGTTTTTTATCATTACCATAGATAGCATGGCACTTAATGATACATATTAATCTATAATGGACCATTTCAGAAATTTCAAATCCTTTATATTATGTAAAAATAAAATTGTCTTGAGATATATAATTTGATATATGTATTAAAAACTATACTCTAATTAAGCCCCGTGTGGTGGCACACACTTGTAATTCCAGCATTTGGAGGGATAAAACAGGAGGATTGAGGTTCACAGACAGTGTCAGCTACTACTTAGTGAGGCCCTTTTCAAAATAAAGAATTAAAAAAAAAATAGGCCTGAGGGTGTAGCTCAGAGGTAGAATCTCCCTGGGTTCTATTCCCAGTATCACACACACACACACACACACACACACACACACACACACACACACAAATAAATAAATAAACACTACATACTAATTAAAGCAAAAACAAAATTTAAACTAGCCTGTAAAGTTTTAGGACAAGTAGAATAATTTTATCACATTTAATTTAGATAAATATGGGACCGTTAAACACTGTCTTTGAAAAAACCAAGCGTACAAGAACTTTGTTCACTTATTCACTGTCTTTGTTTTATCCTTATTTAAAAATTATGTTTTCATAAAATCTATAATTACTACTCTAGAAGCCCTGGCTCTTTAAAATCTGTTTCTCACAATAAAGTGGAAAATTCTATATTTTTGGACTTGATTCGTCAAAATATTAAGCTCTAAGAGAAAACCTTCACCTTTACTGTTGATTCCTGCAGCCTCTTCCCGGAGCTGGGTTGCTTCTGATGCTTACTAAGTGCAACATCTGTGAACTGGTTTAGCTTTTCTGATGATGCCAAATCTGTGCCAGATACGTGCCAAGTGATCACGCATTTCAAATAATATCCGCAGAAGCTAAGAATAAAAGTAATTTATCCCTTTGTCCGGAACAGGTGCTTCTGGAATGACTTTCAGTAAGTCATGCTTCACGTGGATTCCCACAGCTGTGAGAGCATGTCCCAAGCAGGTGACAGATTTCTTATCCATTGAATTAACATTTGTCCCTTTCAATAATGCAAATATTTCTTCAGTGCCTCCGTATCGTTACATTTATGTCATTTTGAATGCTCATTATACAAATATGCCATCCTAAACTTTACCTTGAAAACTACATCAGCCACTCTGTTAGCGCATAAGAACTGAAGCAACCCCAAAATCTTTTTTATTTCTAAAAGTCTATTTCCATTCCAGTGACAGAGCAGACGAGAAGCGTGTTGCCCAGTGGCTATGTAGTAGCTTTACACTCATGAGTTCAGATGCCCTTGGTGCTGATTCTTTCCCAAAAGCATCAGTGATACAGGTTTTCGTTTTTCATTTGAGCATCATAGTCTTTCTCTGCCTCACTTCCCTGCATTTTCCTGGTTTTTCTAACCAAGACAGAGCTAGAGTAGTATAGTGTTTAGAAAGGTGACATTTAAGGTGCCCATGTAAGATAGATCAAGCATAGATGAGTAAACATTGCACACACCAGACTAGCTCACCTTTCCTATTTCTAACTCATTTTAAGTCTGGATCCTGAATCTTTGCTTTCTACGGGAAACCCAAGCAGTGGTACTCTTGTGTGGATGCTACCATAACTATAACTAATTTTTTTAATAGATAGATGGCAGATTTTTACTGCAGGCAATTAGGCTTTTGGTCAGTTTCTCTAGCAGGGACGTGAGAGGAGGATGAAGTGCTGGGAATTCAGTTTCTCATGCTCCACCCAGTTCATCCTGCCCAACCTTCCTATCCTCCCACAATGACAGACAGACGGGGCTTTGGTCAGTCAACTACCTGAGCTCTGGAGCATTCTCACAGAGTTCCAGACATCCCCGGTGTGTGGACCAGATGCCATGTGCTCCAGAGACCTGCTGGTAGAAGCAACTGCTTATCCTATCCTTCCTCTTGAAATCTCACCAGACTGATCATTCCAAGGACACTAACAAAGTAATTTCAGGTCATACTCTTGGACGAATCATTCTGAAAACAATAACAAAGTAAATTTGAGCCATATCTTTGCTTCAAGGTCTGCTTCTGAAAATATTCAAAACCCTTTTTTCTTAATTGTAAGAGAAACGCATTCGTTTTATATGAAATAGCCATGCTTGAATGGCTCTTCAATATTATCAAATTAAATAAACAGAAAAATGTGTTTAAAATTTGCTTGATTGCTGGAAAATTATCATATCTAATATAAAGAGATTCTTCTAACTAGAGAATTACCTTGAGGATCTTCCCTCAAACCTATTCACTCTTATATTTTATATATTTTAATAAAACTTAATAAGATTTAAATAAAGTAGCTACTTTTCTTTAGAAAATGGGATAGTCCAAATTGCTTAAGTACTACAACTAGGAAACATTTCTTTGTCTGCAAGGCTATTTTCTCTACTTTTTATAAGTGATTGATGTCTTTGCTAGAAGCCAAAAAGATTATAGCAAAATTAGTAGGGTTTTTAAAACTTGTTATTAAAGCATAAAATATATGAACTGAGTAAAATTAAAATATTTATTTATAAATAAATTTATAAACAGCAAAGAATGAAGAGATGATTTGAAATTAAATGTATTTAATTTTAAATTAATAGATGTGTGTATCAATCTAGCAATAAAATTATAGAAAAGTATATTAATATAAGTATGAAAAATACAGACGTTTAGATCAACAATTATGCCCAGAAATAATAAAATAAGTTCAATGTAGACAGCTGTCCTTTTTTCTCTCAAGATCACCTTTAAAAATAAATATGTATTCTTTTTTATGTTTTATATATTTAATATGATTCAGTGACTAAATTCTCTTTCAAATCCTGCAGGCTTTTGTAGATACATCTGGGAAATCATTTTCCATAGTTTCTGAATCCTTACAGTGACTTTGGAGCAATACCGTTTTAATTACCCACAGAATTTTTTATTATTCTCTCTAAAATAGAAACACAAGAGAGTATAGTCCTTTAGCTGTCTGTAATGAATACATTTTGTAATAAGAGAGGAATGATTATCTGTTTGCATATATAGATGTTGACTTACATATTTCAGCTTTAGTTGATATTAGGCACATATTTGAACAGATTTAGAGCACCTTTGCATACTACTTTTGATATATTCATATAAAAATATAATACCTCTCATCGTCATGTATATTTTAACACAGTATTCTTTATTCAAATTGTTTATCATTCCATTACCCCTTGAGAACCAGAGCAATTTAAAGTACAATTTAACTTACAGTGTCAGTAAACAAGTTACCTACAGGAATAGTACTTGCTCTCTTGTAGAATAAGCATTTTGCAATATGATCGGAGAGTTCTCTGATACTGTGATTCAGAAACCATGGGCCCAGATACCAGTAAGTCCCATGAATTTGAACACCCCTCCCTACTCTTACCCCTTTCACCTGCCGCTTGATATCTCTTTCTTTTCTTTTTTATTTCTGTCTTTTTTTTTCTATGAGCTACAATATTTACATCTGTCATTGAACATCACTAGATAATAGGTCTAATATCAAGTCTAACCCTTGCCTCCCATGTGGGAGAAGGGAAGAGATGTAAATCCAGGCCTTTAGTTGACATCCATTATCAGAGCTGGGCGTGGTGGCACATGCTTGTAATCCGAGTACTTGGGAGGCTGAGATAGGAGGATTAGGTTCGAAGCCAACCTCAGCTACTTAGGCTCTAAGCAACTCAGTGGGACCTTGTTTCCAAATAAAATATAAAATAGGTCTGAGAGTGTAGCCTGAAGATAGAATAGAAGGTCCCTGGGTTCCATCCCCAGTCTCTCTCTGGGATCCTTCTCTCTCTCTCTCTCTCTCTCTCTCTCTCTCTCTCTCTCACACACACACACACACACACACACACACACACACACACACACACACACAGTATCAGGCCCAAGACAGTGAAACTCAGGGCCAAGCAGAACTCCTAGGCCCCAAGCTCCAGACTTGTTGCAGACGGGGCCCCCAGAACTGTTAGCCTTAGCACAGTGACTGCCTCTGCCAGTTTTCTTTTTCCCAAATTCTTAAGGAGCAGAGGAAGAAGCAACACTTTCCTTGGTGAAAAACAGGGCACAAAGGCTAGCATAAACCTTTTTACCTTAGAGCTCCTGGTTGTCCTGCAATGGTACAATTAGGCACCAGGCAGAAACCAAAGGCCTCCATACCTAGGTCAGAGCTTGCATAAAAGCCTCTCAACCTGCCCCAGTATTAGGTAGAGACTTAAGTCTAGCCTGCATCTTTACTGACCTTGGAATGGACCAAGGGCAATCTGCCCACCCTACATCACAAAGGTCCCCGTGACTGTGGGACTCAGAAGCAAGCTAGCTCAGCATCAGCTGTAGTGGCCAAGGGAGTGTCTCCACTGCTCCACTCTCGGGCAGCATAGCTGTCTTCGGGACAGCCCTAGGCGCATACCTGCTTCCTCCCTGGTGGGATGGACATTTTTTGGCTTTGTATCACATCACTGCCAGGAAACCATGGACCTGGATGCATTCCTGAGATTATGCAGATCCTTGCTATGGGCCAAAGAACTGCCTTCACCAGCTGGAGTCCAACCTTAGGAAGGAGGGCATAGAACAAGACTCTCTTCACTGACCAAAGGGCAGGGCAAAGCTCTGGCCTCTGCCCAGGAACTCAGTGCTAGGCTGGGGAGATCCCATGGAGCTTATCCCCAGCTAATGTCTACTCTTGAAGACTATAGGAAGACCCCAGTGTCTGGTAGAGACAAATGGCCCCAGACTTTCTGACTTCAGTTCAGGATGGCATTAGTCATCTGTGGCTGGTCGGAGTGATATGAGCAGACCAGAGCAGTGCCTACTGCAGTCCTACATAGCGCTCTGCTAGTCTGAATGTGCCGCGGGTGCATGGCGAGACACAGCTTTGTTGTGGCAGAGATCATAAATGTGGCACAGGAGCTTGGGCCTCTTAGAGTTGGGCAGAATATTGCAGAACCTGACCACAGCTGGTGACTGTGCACAGGGCCACTAGATCACCCCAGCCCCGGAGAGAGGAATGGGGTGGTTCATCCCTACTATGCGGACACATTCAGAATGCTTTGACTTTGCAACTATGGTATGCAAATAATTCGTATCTTTACTACAAAAACTAAGACAAAAGAATCAAAAAGAGTAATAAAGCGGGGCGTGGTGGTGCACGCTTGTAATCTCAACGTTTGGGAGGCTAAACAGGAGGATCACGGGTTCACAGCCAGCCTCAGCTACTTAGTGAGGCCCTCTGCAACTTAGTGAGACCCTGACTCAAAATAAAGAATAAAAAATAGCACAGGGTGTGTAGCTCAGAGGTAGAATGCCCTTGGCTTCCATCCTCAATACCACAAAAAAAGAGTAATGGCTTCTTTAATATTTTAATAATTAGGCCTATAATGTCTGATATATCTTACAGAAATTATGTCTAATTTATAGCAACACTGCTTCCCATCAGATTCAGAAACTTTAATGGAAAACAAATACATCAATAAATAAATAACTTTTGAATTATTTCAGTTTTATTCAAAATTAATAAAAATAATTTTAATAAGAAGTACTTTTTTCATAAAGCTCTTAGTCCTTTAAACACACACACAAAAAATGTGCCAGTGCTGCCTACAAGAAAATTATCTCTGTTAGTGGCTTGCAAGTAATTTAGGAAATGTATGCTCCACTAGTAGTATGGTAGAGCTGGTTGACTTGGATAAGGTACAATATTCAAAATGTATTTATGCTTCAATCATTTAAAAAAAAATCAGACTTCAGAGAGCAGAAAGCAGCTCTGGGACTGTTTATCCCCAATTATGCATTATTTTAATTAGACCAGAAATAAGAGAAAGCACAATCTTTATTTTCCAGCCCAGTGTTTCTCAAGTTTCAGTATATGCAAGAACCTCTTGGGGGTCTGTGTTCCAAATTCCCAGGAATTATTCTGTGCCTACACATTGGAAATCTCAGAGTGTGGGTTCCAGGAAGGTGCCTTCTGAAAAATCTTCTCATGATTCTGATCTATAGTATTCATGAGAATTGAGAATCTTCCTCTAGAATCTAATGAGGAACATGATAATTACAGTTCAAGGAACAGAAATGAGCCGCCATGGAATGCATCCTTGATGGTTGAGGTGTAAAAGTGGAGGGCCTGCACACATTGACACTCTGACTTCATCTCCATTCATTAAACAAATGCAATTTTATTTTATTTGCTGTGAAAAAGTGACATGTATGCTTATATAAAAAGTATATAATAAACTCTAATTTTACATGTTTTGTGCCCACACCGATAGACTGAATTCTATTAAAAATTATGTTGATTAAAATAATGATGGCTCCTTTCCCTTACTTTCATCTACTATCAATATCTTTTATTTCTAGATGAGACTCATAAACAACTTGACTAAAATTCAATTTCTATTCGGTTATCATCAATACCTCTTAAATAAATTTTTTTCTTCATAGTCATAAAAGACTCAACAATTGTGAACCATAGTATCATTTATTTTATCAAGGTCATATTTTTTGCCCAAGTCATAAATGTTTAGATGAAATTTAATGACCCTGATTTTTGTTAACTCCCGTGTATTTTTGAGTCTTTCTTCCTGGAGGTCCATGGTTTCCTGAACATAAGTAATTAAACAGTTATCTATATGAAGAAAATATTTAATCTTTATTGTAATGCTTCTTTGAAATATGTGCACACTCTCAAATTCATTATTTTATTATTTTTAAATTGTCTTCCATTATGCAAAATGCTTATGTTACAATAAATGACTAAAAGCCGGGTGTGGTAGTGCACGTTTGTGATTCCCTGTGCTTGGGAGGCTGAGACAGGAGGATCGCACAGGTTCAAAGCCAGCCTCAGCAACGTAGACCGTGCTTCCAAATAAAATAAAAAATAGTTCTGGGAGTATAGCCCAGAGGTAGGAAAGCCCCTGGGCTCCACCCCCAGTACCACCAAAATAAATAAATGAATAAATAAATAAATAAATAAATATCGTTCACATGTACATCATTTGTTTTGTTTTTACTTCAAAGTAAATGATTTGTAACCTAGTAACAGAAACCTAGAGGCTGCTTTTGCTAAAAAATAAGAAAACTGACTTCACTTGAGCCTATAGCTGTCTTCTTTGCTGCCTTAACCCTGCAGAGGACATGGTAAGCACTCACCAGGGGTCCGCCTAAGCACTGGTAATGCATGGCTGATTACTCCTAATTTTATCTGACCCCTCCGGTCCTTTTGTAAGACTGAAGACCCGCAATAAGAGTAGCTGAGATTATTCTCACTATTCTGGGTAGAGTAGCCTTAAAGGCAGATCACCCTGAGATGAGACTGTCGCTTAAGTGGGACCCAGTGATGGAAACCGAGGCTCCCCCCTAAGTAGAAGGAGTCAGCTCAGAAACCAAGCCATCCCCTCCAGCAAGAAGGATAGGATTCCCCTCAAGGAACTCGCAGACCACAGTTAAGCCAAGACTTACCTATGCACACTCCTTGCCCCTTCCCCTATATTAATTCTCTAATCCTTGTCAGTACCCCTGGAAGACAGGTTTTAGGATGCTAATCCCCTTGCTTCCTGTGTGGCCACACTGAATAGAAGATTCCATTCCTCCCTCACTACCACCCATGTCTCTAGTGTTGCCAAGTGGCAGAACATAGTTAATTGAGGGTCCCCAGGATAAAGACCCTGTCCTAGGACACTGAAAACACCCTCATTCCTTGGACGGCAACAGGAAGGACATAATTGCTTTGAACCAGTTATTTCCAGACCTTTCCCAAATGTCATTTTGCAAATCAATGCCAGAAGGCTGAATGTGTAAAACATCTGTCCACTTAGTTGTTAGTTAGCTCATTCACACGCCGGCAGCTTTCGGTGCCAAGTGCTACATTTAAAGACTGGATGGTGCAAGAGTTAAACTAAAGAGCAAAGAACTTATAAAGACCTTAACTGTTTTAAATGTAGACACTAAAGATCGTGGAGGACGAGAGAGAGATGCCATGGAAATAATACAACTCTGCTTCATGCAAGACTATGCCAGCTACTGAATGCAAGTCTTTCCCCCCTAAGGTCTTCCTTATAAACACAAAACCCATTCATTAGTTCAACATGCACATATGAAATCCTTATTTTAAACCAGATTCTATAGCTGCCACAAAAATAATTAACTAAAACAATATTCAGTACATTTTAACTTGAAAATTAGTGATAAAAATATCTTTAAATCACCAAATTAGCACATTATATTGATACAAAAATAAAACAGTGACTGCCTACAAAAAGCTTAAGGCTGCCGGGCGTGGTGGCGCACGCTTGTAATCCCCACGCTTGGAAGGCAGAGACAGGAGGATTGCGCAGATTCGAAGCCAGCCTCGCTGGCTTAAGAGACCCTGTTTCCAAAAAATAAAATAGGTCTTGGAGTGTAGCCTGGAGGAAGAAGGGCATCCAGGAACCCCAGTACCACAAAAAAAAAAGCTCAAGGCTAATGGTGGAAATATATATATATAACTAATTGATGCATGTTTTGATGTACTAAATGCTATAAATTCACCTCCAGTATACTAGTAAAGTGATGTTGTAAATATCGCAGTAATTAAACTATTTATAAAATATTTATATGTCACAAAATGACAAAAAGCCGCAGTCTCGAGTTTAATCACCTAGTCAAGGACACACAAACATAACACATGCATTCACACACACGTACTATTTAAATGTATGTCTCCACATGTCTTTTATCCCATTAAGATGTATGACTACAATGGACCAATTAAAATTTTAAAAAAATAAAAATCAAATAAAATAAAAATAAATAGCAAGAAAGGGAGGTAATTTTTTGATTGCCTAGTATGTACAAGTTAGGCGGTTTCTATAAATCACATATAATAATATCCAATTTAGCCAACATGATCAATATTGATAAACATTTTAAGATGAGGAAAATAGGGCCACACACCTTCTGTGATAATTGTCATGACCATACTCCTAAGGAAGGCTTTCTGTGGCTGCTTCTGACGTCTTCTCTCTCTTGTTTTGCACTGTGTTAACATAGGATGAATCAAATTACAAAGAAGAGGAAAAAAGAAGACAGGTAATGCGGTGAAAAGTTCCTCCAGTGTTTGACTAATATATTTCACATGGGATTTGAAGTAGAAAAGAAAGCTGCAAGATGTGATCCAAAATTTGATGGATGAACATCACGGGATGTATGAACTGCTGCTGCCTATAAGTGAAAGAGTGTAGTTGTGGGATTTCTTGAGATTTGAACATAATTACTGGAAAAAGTCCTTTATCGCTATCAAGGACATTCATCAGCTGAGGAGGAATGAACATGTAAAAAAGAGAGAAAAGATGAGATTTCCAAAACATTGTTTACAATCATTTGTGTGTACTCAGACTTTTCAGAGTCTTACTTATTAGCATCTTTGGGAGTGAAACCTTAAAATCATTATTATTAATTTTTTGTGGTACTGGGGTTCCTGGAAACCCTTCTACCTCCAGGCTACACTCCCAGAACTATTTTATACTTTTATTTGGAAACAGGGTCTCTTAAGCCAGCCAGGCTGGCTTGAACCAGCGTGATCCTCCTGTCTCCACCTCCCAAGCACAGGGATTACAAGCGTGCGCCACCACGCCCGGCTAAAATCATTATTTAAATAAGCACCATAGAGGCTTTTGATGTAGATGGTTTGAAGTCTACCTGGAGAAATGTTGATCTGGAAGGAGTAATAAAAAAAAATGCTTAGTGCTATATTTAGGTACAGAATGGCTTCTAAAGAGCCCTTTTTTATTGGTCACAATTGATGCAATTATGATCCGAGGGTTATAATCTCATCAATAGATAAATTCATTGTGATTGATTCACAGAGTGGTAACCAGAGAAAGTGAGCTGTGGCTGGAGAAGGTGGATCCCTGGCAGATTTTGTTTCCTCTTATTTCAGTCCTTCATGATGTGAGAGCAGAATCTGCCCTATCTGCTTCCTGCCCTCCTGCCCTGAGCTCTGCAGACCCCAGCCTTACAGGAACTGAACGCTGAGATCTCCAAAAACTGTGAGCCAATACATCTCCCTCCCCCAAAGTTGTGTGGTCAGGTGTACTAGTATACAAGAGTGAGAATGTTGACTGCGACACCTAATGAGAGATGATACATGGATGGTAGGCATAAATGGATAAATAGATGAAGTTACTGAATTTGAACCAATATTTTAGGAGAAAAAACTTAAAGGCTAATGTTTTTATAATATAATGCAAAATAATGTGCTTTACATGCTAATGGAGAGTGATTATACAGTTTTATATGATGCTGGTAAGTACTACCTAAAGAAAATAGAGGACTTTCTACTATTTTTCTAGGACATACGAAATTTAGAGTAGCTGTTAGAATTAAATTCGCCCTTAATATGTGCCCGACCCTGTTCAGATTATTCCGTGGGTAAATTAGTTAAGATTGTAATGTCTCAAATAGTTGAATCTAGTTCCTATATCGCTGGTACAGAACAATCAACAAAAAATGAGAGACTAGGCTATCTTTCCCTATGAATCATAATGTGATATGACTGTATGCAGGGCTCATTGTTATAATCAATATAATGTGCTAATTTGGTGATTTGAAGATATTTTTATTACTAATTTTCAAGTTAAAATGTATTAAATATTGTTTTAGTTAATTTATTCATTTTCTCTTTAATAAATACTTTCCAAATATTTTCAGTATTTCCCCAGAATCCCTAGAAAAGTTTTAAAAATTATTTTTGAGTACAAATTGTCACCGTAGAAATCATTTCGGATCTATTTGACATATATCTTAGCCATTTACTTTACCTCCATCCATCTTTGTCTTAGATGTATCAAAATATGTCCACAAATTTTGGAAAAATAAATGTAAATTCACTTAAATGAGTGGAAAAACCCATAACCAGTGTCAACTGTCAAGCGAATTAGAAGAACTGAATCAGTAATGACTGAGTATATAAAATTCTGCTGATGGAGTGGATTTATAGATACATATGTGACATTTGTCCCACAAATAAAGACAGAGAAAAGTGAACTGTTTTAAACACATTAAGTATATCTTTGGGGAATTTATAAGAAACTTTTCCTAAAATAGGTTACCTGGATTGTTATCTTTATATCCTCATAGAGCACCTATCCCAGAAGAACCAGTTTAGTGTGGAAATAACAAGGCCTTGATGATACCTGGCAGGGCTACTCTAACTTATTGCCACAAATAAAAATGTAAGCAACACACAAAATATATTTTTGTATTTATTTATTTAGAATAAGTTAAAAACTTAATGGAGAAATTGCTTAGCACGTGAGTTGAAAAACTTCACAGTTGCATATTTACTGGAATGTCTATAGCCAACCAAGAAAAGTCAAAAATATTATTTTTATGCGAATTAGTGGGAAAAAATTAAAAATGGGTCAGGAATAGTTATACATTTGAGAGTTAATACATTCCATGAAATGGAGTTTGCTGCAGAAATTGTGATGGTGATAAAGAGCCCATTTTGGCACTTGTAGAAGAGTGATTATAAGTAAACCTTTTCTGTTTTAGTTTGTCTTTATGCAGAAAGAAAAATTAGAATGAACTTAATGTACTTATTTTGAGTACTAAACTTGACAATGCAGGTAGAAGAATTCTGGAGCGTGGTGAGATCTTCATCCCCGTTCAGCTATTTCCACCACCATCATCATCATTCTGAAGAAACTAATAGAAGAGACAATACTTTTTAAGTTGTTAGGTAGTTTTTTACTTTAATGTTTATATTATGAAAGAGGGAAATAATTTGTAGTGTAAAAGTACTCAATATATAAAACCCCAAAGAAGAAAACTTCTACAAGGAAATATAAACAAAATGTCATGTGACTGTGGGGTAGAGTAGTTTCAAGTAGAAAACACAAAGTGCTAAATGTAACAAATTTTTATATCTTGGATTGCAACAAACACCTATAGCTTTGTTCTTCACAGGTCATCAGTTGGACGGTGGAAGTGGATGTCCCAGATTGGAAGAAAATATTCACTTTGTGTATTTCTGAAAAAAGACTGGTATTGAGAACTATTACAAGTCAATATGAAAAAGACAATAAATGCAATGCAAAAGCCAAAGACTTAACAGGCAATTTATCACAGAATATCATGAAAGGTCTACAAGAATATCAAAAGATGCTTAACATTCTTGACTATCAGAAAAATGCAAATTAAAATGCCCCTACATACTTAACAGTTCACCTAAAATTAAAAAGACTAATCATCTCAAGTGTCACTGAAGATTCAGAGGAATGGAACTCACATACAATGGTTCTGAAAAAGTAAACTGATAGAACAACTCTGAGTAATAGTTTTTCGCTTTTATTTTTAATTTAAAATTTTTAATTTTTTTCAGAAGTTGTATTCAAAAATAAAATCTTACCTGCTATATGCTCTAGTCAGAAACAGCTAGCTACATAGTTTGTAGGGCCCAATACAAAGTGATAGTGTAAAATATAAATAAACAAATAAATAAGCTAATATGCATGGTGAGAAACTCTCAAGTAATATCCCATTTTCTCTCTCCTTATCTCAGTTTTGTTCTAAAACTACTATTTTGTCAATGGAACAAATAGTATTTCTTTGTTCAGAGTCTAGAGACTAAAATATTTTTGTGGTATTAGTACAATTTTGCAGGCCCATTTGCCAGAGGCATCAAAATCTCCATTTCAATTTTTCTGTTACTTCACTCTTGATATCAATACCTGAAGGCCCTCTTTGGTTCAGAGAATGTAGACAACATAACTTAGGATGACTCAATCTGAAACTCAGAATAGGATAAGTAGATGACTTTCACAGATGTTTAGTCCTGTGTATTTGAGGTACATAGTCAATGGCTCAATGAGAGCAAACTGTATGTTTCTTTAAAGTAACTTTGTCTGCCTGGATCATATTTTCTGCTTTCTTCATCATGGTTTCCTTTGGATTCCATGCTTGTTTCTTAGGCTAGATTCCACATGAACTGGAGAAAAGGTAAAACACCACACACACACACACACACACACACACACACACACACACACAATTTTTCTATAAAAATTGAACACCCTACCTGTTAAGCGTGTTTATCTTCTGCATCAGGCTGACGTCAAGTTTCAGTCAGTAAAGTCGCTTCCTTTGTTTCTGCAGGTTAGTTCTTGGTCCTACTCCGTGCTGCATGTTTCCAATATATCATCTAAACATGAAGTAGCTCTGCCTATGACATGTAGACAAAGTAAGGACTATAGCTGTCCCTGATACCATGTTGACCTTCACTTCCTCAGAAATGCTTACCTTTGAGTCCTGTAGCATGTGTGTTGCTCTGGAGGTTTATATAGTCCTCCCTACCTGTCATGAAAAACAAGCAAAGAAACAGAAGGATTGATTCCACGTTGTTACACCAGGAAAACCCTACTTTTCTGGAGCAAAGTTTTCTAATCCTACAATACTACAAGATAGAGGACAGGCATAAAATAAAACATCGAAATGATAAATAATTACAGGAAAAATGATAGTTTCTATTGCCTTAAGTTTTATTTTGTGTGTTTTAAATTTTAAGATGACAATGAACCAAGGGAGAAGACAGTAGTATTTATTATGAGGTCAGTGGAACACTTTGCTCAGTAATAAGAACTAGACCATTAGAAAGTTGTACATAAATCCTAGAAATAGGATGAAATCACTTAGGGAGCTAAAATAGGGAATGTGTCTACTGAAAAAAAAACATAAGATATATTGGAATAGTTAAGGAAAAGGTTTAGCTTACAATGGACAGTCAAATCTAAAGAAACACTAAAAGTATATGAGTCACAGAAACTGAAGCCCTAAGTAGTTACCAAAGGCGCATACAGATTATTTGGGATGTTGAGATATGGTAAAAACAGAACCCCTTTTCTTGATTGGATTGTTTGTTTTGCTAGTGTAAGTTCTTTTGAGCTCTTTGTATAATTTGGATATTAGTTTTCTATCAGAGGGGTAGGATCTTCTACCCTCTATGAGAGGGGTAAAGATATCCTCCTATTCTGTAGGCTTTCACTTTGGATTCTTGATGATTTCCTTTGGCGAACAGAAACTTTTTAGTTTGGTGCCATTACACTTTTTAATTCTTGTTTTACTTTCTTTCACTTTAAAGGTCTTGTTGAATAAGTTACTACCTGTGCCTATATGTTGCTGTGTTTAACCTATGCCCCCCATCTCATAGGTTTACAGTCTCTGGTCTGATTTCCAGGTCTTTGATCCATCTCAAATTGATTCCCGTGCAGGGTGCAACTGAATTAAGTAGACACTTCACAAAAGAAGAGATACAAATGGCCAATAGATACATGAAAAAATGTTCAATATCATTAGCCATCAGGGAGATGCAAATCAAAACCACACTGACATTATTTCTATCTAACCCCAATTAGAGTGGCAAGCATAAAGAAGTCAAATAACAACAAATGTTGGCGAAATGTGGGGAAATAGGAATTCTTATATACTGATGGTGGGATTAAAAACTAGTTCAGCCACTATGGAGATCAGTGTAAGTGATTCCTTAGAAGTAAGGAGATTCCTTAGAAAACTGGGTGGGCCATCATATGATCTGGCTATACCACTCCTGAGTATCTTTCCAAAGGGGTTGAAATCAGAGAACTACAGTAACATATGCATGTCCTCATGTTTGCTAAGCTGTGCAGAGCTCTCCTTTTTATGTTCACCATTGTCCACTGTGAAGTGGAAATACACCTATGCCTTTATTATTAAAAATTTGATCTATCTTATAATTCTAAAAGTACACAGACTTACAACTTGTTATTATAAAGACATTAAAGGATAACTTAAGTTTCCTATACTTTGTTCTCTTTCCATTTATTTAGAATGAAAAGAACCAGTTATATGTGAGTGAAAATTCAAAGCAGTAGATTCCCAGGAACAGTTTACAAAATTCACTTTTGTAAGTAAACTCAATTATGGTCACATGGAAATTATTATCAGCTTGTCAAAATAGGAATGATATTTCTAATAATGACTTAGAATATCAGAATAAAACCACAAAATTGCTTCTGAAATCTCAATATGTAATAAGATCATAATTTCATAAGCACCAAAATTATAATAAAGGTATAAGTTTGAGGATAGTAGTGATCCAAGGACATCAACATTTTGAGGGTATAAGATGTAGAATCCATATATTATCTCTTCATGATAAAATTAAGCACAGATTCTCTCCAATCAGAAATTAAAGACACTGAGAGAAAAGTCAGTGAACACTAAACTTATGTTTGGAGAAAGTTTGCAGATCTTGCTTACTTTGAGGCACAAGGGATATAAATTTGAGAATTTAAAGACACACAACATAAGGTGGTCAGGATGGTCACTTTTATAATGGAGATCGCTGAATACTTCCTGGCACTCTAAGAGACAATGCACTTTAATGCAGATTATATTGATTTTCCCTAACATAACTGTTTCCTCTTACCTTGCAATAACTTGGAGCAAATCAATGCAATCTGCATTTCAATACTTTGTTTTACTGAGTTCTTAATAGAGATGGCTTGAAAAATTTGATTAGAGGACAACATGCCCACACCTACTAATAACTGAACTCCATACAGGTAGGAAATTGGAAAGCAAAATAAATCACTTTATTTTTAAAACTACCAAGGCAATTAATGCTTCTATATTTTAGAAACTTCACTTATGACATGACCTTGCCTGCTGAAAGCATTCTTATCACACTAAGAAAGCTATACAGTATGTCATTACATTAAACTATAAGTATAAAAGTACTGCCAATAAGTAGCGAGCAAATTCATGTCAATATCTTTTTACTTTTTAAAGTGATTGCAACATTGCCATGACTACAGAATATTATGACTTAAGCCTTGGAGATGAAAGTTCTTCTTAAGCTCGGTTTGTGTGAGTTTTAGAGCATTCCTGTTCTATAACTGACTGACAGGCTTACAAGCACAGGTTCTCAGTTTGAAAGCAATGGCCAGGTGTGCGGATTCCTCTCCTGTCCTTCTTATTCTTTTTTTCAAGACTTAATGCTTTGTGAATCTGAAAACCAAATCAGAGGGCAAAAAGGACAACCCTAGTCAATCAGGGCTAATAATGTTTGCAAACATACGTGCAAGGGGAGTTGCTAACAGTAATTATTTTACTCTTTTATTATATTTAAATGTTTTAAAAGATGAGTTAAGGAAGAATATAAAACCATAACTTTATTAAATATTTTATACAACTAATTTAGAGATGTTACAAATGGATGGTTAGAGGTATATATGTGTGTCGTTAACTAAGAAAGGAGTAGATTATCTGCAACCCTTAATGTCAATAGCAATTAAAATACATTGTTACTAAAACAAAATAAAACACTTAGTAAACCTGTTAGATTTTTTTATTAATGCACTATAAAGGCACAAAATTTATCTATATCAAAACTACATGTATCTTTCACTTGTTCAGATTCGGCTTGTTTTATTGTGGTACTGGGAATGAAACTCACAGGTGTTCACTGGTCTACATCCTCAACTCTTGTTTTATTTTGGGTCATTACATTGCCTAGGCTGTCCTCAAACTTACCATTCTCCAACCTCTGAACATATGGGATCACAAGCCTTCAAATTACTCCACCAGCTCAGCTTGCAATCAGAAACACTATTATGCTATTTATAATTTTACTTATTATGCAATTATTTCTTCTTCCCAGGGAGACTCAAAATATACATGTACATAGGATTTGTTTTATCATAAATCACTGGGCTTCTTTTGCAATAGTACCAATAAATGTTTATGACTTGATAATATCTAATAATGTATAATTCAAACATTTTCATTTTCTTGATCACTAAGTACCAGTCATAGAGATATTTGCAAGAACATTTCAAAATCTATTTTTGTGAACCTTGAAACTGACATTTACAAGAACATGTGCAGTTGACATTCATATAAAAGGCCAGTTGGGTCATTTAAAATAAATTTATGTAAGCATTCAGAGCTAAAAATAAATTTTAAGATGTACAAAACATGTTCTTTATCAAATAATGTTATAAAAAATTCATATATGCAACTAGTCACAGATAAGTATTTACAAGAGGTGGCAAATAATCAGAAAATACGTTTTTTGTACCTTCTGTTTAAGTTTGACTTTAAGTTCACATAAAGAATAAAATATTTACTTTCAGACCAGTTTCTACCAATTCAGTCAAAATGAGATGTGCCATTAGGATTGACTTCTTGAAGTTAAAGTGGTAGAAAATGTAACTACCCCTTTTCAACTTGAATTTTACATACATTTTGCCTTTTTGATTGCTATGATTAATAATATTCCTAAACCTTGATATTTTAGAATTGTGATGTATGGGCAATAAAAAATTAGGTTTATGATGTGCAAGGACCTATCTCAAAATACAGGAACTTATGCTCAAAATGGTGTTATTAATCTATAAAGAAATTTTTAATATTCAACAATGTGAGAAAAAGAGAGAATATTTAGAAGAGAAAAGAATGTTCACAGTTTAAGGGTGGATACATGCCAAACACATTTAACAAACTTCATGCTTAATGAAAAACTTTAGGAATATTCACTTTCAAACTAGTCAAGAATATGGATATTTGATCTCACTGATATTAACATCATGCTGACTACTGCTATAAGAAAATAGAAAATAAACCAAAATCAAACTGGAAGAGAATAGATAAGCTCTCATTATTGAAACAATGTGATCATCACTGTGAAAATTTGGAGATCAACTGGCTCTCCTAATTGCAGAGAGATAATGGCAATATTTAGCCAAGTATATGATGTATTTTTCTGCACAGCAATAAACAAATTGAAAGCATAGTAAGGCCTGTCATAGTATGGGAAATAGGGGCTAACATGTAAATTGCATGTAATTCAACAGTCCATTATCAGCAGATAATAAAAAGCATAAGCAGTCTGACCAGGAATTTATGATTTGGCTGCTTGTTCTCCATGGTTCCTCCTCCTCCTCCTCCTCCTCCTCCTCCTCCTCCTCCTCCTCCTCCTCCTCCTCCTCCTCCTCTTCTTCTTCTTCTTCCTCCCCCTTCTCCTTCTTCTCCTTCTCCTCCTCCTCCTTCTTTTTCTTCTTCTTCTTTTTAGAGGAATATATCTATAATCTTGTACACAACGATTCTTAGGAAGCACACAAAAAGTTTTAACTTTAAAACAATCCCATTATCAAAAACATCATTAGTACTCTATTGGAGGAAGAGATGACAAAACTTTTCTTCCATTCTCTCGGCTCTCTGCTTAAGTTCTTGCTAGTTTCCTTTGCTGTACAGAAGTTCTTCAGTTTAATGTAATCCCGTGTATTGATCTTGCTTTTAATTTCTTGTGCCTTTGGGGTCTTGTTGAGAAAGTCTTTACCTATGCCTGTATGTTTAAGCATTGGATCTATGCCCTTTTCCCAGAGCTGCAAGATCTCTGGTCTGATTTCCAAGCCTTATATCCATCTTGAATTGACTCATGTGCAGGATTTGAAAGTGAAGTTTATTTTCATTTTTCTGCATATGGTTACCCCAGGATAGCCGAAGTATTTCTCACCAACAAGAACCATGCAGGAGGCATCACAACACCTGACCTCAAACTATACTACAAAGCTATAGGAATAAAACCAGCATGGTACTGGCACAAAAACAGACACATAGACCAATGGAACAGATTAGAAGAATCAGAAACAAATTCACACATTTACAGCCATTTGAATTTTGACAAATGAGCCAAAAACATACATTGGAAAAAGATGGCTTCTAAAACAAAAGTTGTTGGCAAATCTGGTTAACCATGAGCAATTGTCTACTTTGGCTTCAACTTTGATGGAAGGACTTCTGGTGCATTGACTTGCAGGGCTTTTCAAAGAACACTAGCGACAATTCAAGAAATATCCAACTGGATGTTATTTGTATTTTTATCTAAACAGTGAAAAGGTAGACAGAAGAACACACTGTCTGCCTCCCTGGGATTAGTTGCCTAACATTTCTTCATATTTTCATCTCCTCTCTGTGCCTTACCCCTCCTCCCCCACAATCTTAATAACTAGAATTATTTTTTATTGTAACTATTTTTGTGAATGGGGACTGAAAAGAAAAGAAAGACAACCATCGAAAATCTTAGATCTGTACTCAGTGCGTTGAATGGTTGTTTTGTTGTATTATAGGATATATTATAGGTGGTATATGAATATAGGTTCTAAATTCTTATAATAATAATAATAATAAAGGTTCTAAGATCTTAGGTAATAACTGGCATCATCAACAGAAAAAAATTTGTAACTGCTGATTATATAAACAAACTCTGAAATAATAAAAGACTTGATATATTAATGGACTAAAGGTAATACTTGCTTTTCAAATTAAACTAGCAGTCATATTTTCAAATATATAAAGATACTCAAATGGATAAATAATGTTTGAAAGAAGAAAAAGCATGATGGGTCTCTTCCTAGAAAATATTACTACACAGAAATCATTGAATATAATACAATGGTTTAAAGTTAAAAAAAAGAACTCACCTACATATCTATGGTAACATGATATATGATGAAAAGGTTATTAAAGTCAATGAAAAGAAAGGTCAAGTGTTACATATACTCTGGGGAAAACTGTATTACCATTAGAGGACAAATAAGGCTAGATCTCTATCTTATACTAAATAAAAACTAGACTCCAAGTGGAGATGTTGACATATCTTGGTTCACTTAACATAGGGATGTGTGTCTTAAACAAGACCCATTTAGTTCAAATTGAGAGAAGGCTATGACTCAGTTTACATTAAAATTAAGATGTCTGTTCACATTAAAATTATGCCTGTAATCCTAGTATTTGGAAGGATGAGACAGGAGAATCTGGGTTCGGGGTCAGCCTCATCAACTTACTGTGACTCTGTTTCAAAATGAAAGATATTTTAAAAGGCTGGGGTGGGGGCGTTTTCATGGAGGTAGAATGACCCTGGATTCAATACTCAGTGCCAAAAATAAGAGAAATAAAGAAATTAATTAAGAGTCACCTGACAAAAAAGTATAAATATTTCATAACGAAATGCAAAACTGTTTACCTTTTGTAGTGGCAACAGTTAGTTGCAACCCAGCATCTAACAGAAATTCAGATAAATAAAATGCGATGGATTTTACTACATACTGTAGAATACTACATACCAGTTAGAAGCGTATAAAAACATTCTCATTATAGAAAGAGTTATGTTGTGTGTATGTATTTTTAAAGAAATCTATTTTCAGTAGAACAAGTATGAAGCAGAAAGGGATGTATTCCAACCACTCTGCACCAACAGAACGGCTTCTCACCAACATTTGGATGTTATGTCAGTACTGAGGACAGCGTGCTAACAAGGCTCCCAGGGATGGCCACGGAGCATTCCAAGCTGGTCCAAGATGGCTTATGGGAGCAGGGGAAGAAGATCGGCGTGGAGTTTTGTGTTGGTCAGGGAATGGGGCTGGCATTCATATTCATAGAAGTGGGAAGACACCTTCCTGGTTTGGGCTTCCCATGAGCACCAAAGCAGAGTACATCCAGGCTTCTTTATCTGTTTACTCAGCTGCTGTCAGAGAGGAAGGGGAGAATTGTAGCTTAAAAGCTGTCAAAGAACAAAACGTAGGGTCAGACTCCTTACCAAAATATCTATAGCAGAATATACATTATATAACCATAAACATATGCACACATAAGTATTCATTTTCCAAGAAAAAGTACACCTCCAATACATCAAAGTACATCATAGCTGAAGTCTATGCAGGTGGAGACACCTCAAAAAAACAATGAAAATTAAGACTTTTATTCAATTGAGACTCATGGGGATAATATTCAAGGACTGGAAGAGTCTGAATAACATAATTCACTCGACCTACACTTTCTTGGAATTTTTAAGATAATTTTTAAAGCTTCATGTAATAGAGATACACACATTCATTGCACGAAATCCCTATTCTAATAATCACGGTGTGTAAGGGGAAACAAAGGAGAAATCTAAAAAGTGTGCGTCAAGTGTAAGATAGAATGATAGACATCCCAGCGATAATGACAGCATTGATTGAATACATATCATATGGTAAAGGCTTTATATGTGTTATCTTATTGAATGACCCTATGAATAATTTAACGGAAATGTAGTCCTATGTGGAACTACCCCAGAGATATAATAGAACTTGGATAATTACCTCTGCCCACTGTAGACTCTCTGTTTCTAGTGACTCAATTATGACAGACATACTATGTCTTTCCCTTAGAGAATGTTTTATAAGCCCTGACACATTTTTATCCATATCTCTGTATATAATGTTCATAAACTGTCACTGGAAAATGGTACGTTTGTAGCAAATCTGAAGATGTGCCTAAGAAGAGCTAGTGATGGTGATCGTAATACAGAAAGAAACTTTGTCTAGTAAAATTTTGAATCCATATGTATCCATTATTTTTTCTTTGCTACTATATCCTTGGGGAAATAGAAGAGGAATGTAGCTGAAAGTTTCAATAAGGAGTGAAATTTTTATATGTTATTTCAGTCTCCTATAACTGGATCTTGACTATAAAAATTTAAGAAAACGTAAAAATACCATTTGCTAAGTGAATACTTTTGCCGTTGTGGCATTTTTTAAAAAATCTTATCAAGAAAATGTCACCTGATTTTTTTCTTTCTTTTTCTATTTCTTTGTACTAGAATTGTAAACTACTTGAATAACTGGAGGACCCTTTCCCTTACTTTCTACAAGTCTCTGGTCAGATATCATCTTCTAAGGGAGGCCTTAACCAATCATCATGTGTAAAATAACCCACATCCAACTCTACTCTGGCATGCTCAGCCTTTTTTTTTAATTGTGCCACCCCACTCCTTGTACTTAATCACAGTTCAGCTCCTAGTATATTTACTTAAGTATTTATTTATTGTCTGTCTCTGCTATTAAACTATAAACTGTAATGAAGGTAGCTTAACTGCTCTAGTTATATTTTCAGTGGCAAATAGAAGAGGTTTAACTTTACTGAATGCCCTATCTTGTTGTCAGAGAACAGATATTGATACTTCACATGGTGGTGCTCTGATCTTCATCTTATTGAAATAGTTTTTTTAGTGCTTGCCTTATGGGTTAAATATTTTAGGAAGGACCTACTTATATTTCAAGGGTTAAAATTAATTATATGTATAAATTTATATATTTTATAAGTTCTATTATAAATCATATGACTGTACTTTTAAAAAAATATTTTAATAGTTTATAAATTTAACTTCCATATCAGAAGATTCCTTGAATTCTATCCAAAGGTTTTCCGAGTTCTCATTATATTCTTATTAAAATACTCATGTTTGAATACTTTCTGTTCTTCATTTGACATAGAAGAGACTAATTTTCTGGTTTTTTTTTTTCTTAAAAAAGCATGATACAAAGTGTGTGTGTAGATGCCATTCATTTTCTTGTTCCTGTAATTTTTTTTAATCAGCTTTGAATGCAACATTCATTCTCTCCCTCGTGGCCATGCCTCTCTAGAAAGGCTAGGCCATCCCCAAGACAAAGGAGCTGGCTTCTTTTAAATAGAAACCAAACTTACATTTATGTAGCATAAACAGACTCCATGTCAGTGAGAGATGTAGGCATGAGGTTCTATTTGCACTTGTGTAGTGGGTCGTTGTTGGGTCACAGAATGACTCCAGAAAATATTCCTTTCTTATTACTTTTCAAAACACTTGCCAGGTAATGGCTTTTTTTATGCCTCTGTACACTATGTTTGGATTTCAAAACTGAAATTGCCGCCATCATCAAATGACTAGGATGAGGTCTAGCCTGAGGATACAGAAAATACAGAGAGAAGCAGAGAGGCAGAGGAAGCCTTGATCACATCATGCTTGAATCCACCATACTCTTGAAACATTTCCTTGTGTGATTCAGTTCTATCACTGAGCCTTCTGTCATTAAGTCGAGTAGAGCTAATGCTTATTACATGTAACCAAAAACATTTTAGCCGAACTAAAGCAAATTCAATCAGTGAGATAGCGTATATTGCTAAAATGGATTCTTTTTGAAAGCTTACTGAGTTTTAGTGTTGGTGAAGGGCCAGGAAAAATATATTTGTCCATTGGGTTTTAGATTAGCTCAATCGCTTTGAAGGACATTTTCTTTGGCAGATATAAAAATAAAAAAAAATTATTTCAGAACCTCAATCTTATCACTCATTATCTGCTTTAAAGAAACTGTCACTTATGCGTGAAAGGCATCTATGGGGATAATAATTTCAAAGTTATTTTAATATGAAAAAGTAGAAACACTTAAGACTTTGTATCATCAAGAAAAAGGATGAAAATACAATTTGGAAAGCTATGTATTTTCTCTCTTCTTCTTGGTCATGTTATCCTACTTCATCCAATTTTTTCCCTTGAAGAGAAATAGAAAGTGATACAAATTGCAAAAATGCATATGAGGGCTTATTAAATGCAAAAATATGATTATCTATGAAGAATAGAGTTTGGTGAGAAGAAAAACTCAAAATCTTTTTTTTTCCCTTAGCTAATTAAGGGTTTTGAGACCCTGCTCTGAGTTTCTAATTGTGCAATATGCTCTTTCCACACATGAAACCCAGATCATGCTAAGGGACTTGCTGTTATGTCTTGGGGCAAGTAAAATCCTAGCTGTTCCTTTTCTAGATAATGCCAACCTGGATAGAGGATAGATGAATGGATTACAAAACCATGGAATGTGTACTCAATGGAATTTTGCTCAGCCATAAAGAAGAACACAATCATGTCATTTGCAGGGAAATGGGTGGAACTGGAGAACATTCTGCTAATTGAGATTAGTCACAAAACATGAAGAGTCAGATGTTCTCCCTAATATGCAGAAGCTAGGGAGAAGATGAGTCATAGGAGAGACTCCAGACAAAGAAGGAGAAACCTTAGATGAGTAAAGAAGGGGACTTAATTGAGGGAGATAGGAAGGGAAAAGACGGAAGCACCCTAATGCACATGATGTACAATCTTAAACTTAGCAAAGTCAATCACTGTGCTGATAATGGGAAGGAAAGAAGAGGGAGAGGACAGGGAGAGGGCTAAAAGAGTGCTGTGTATGCGTATGACTCTACCACCCTGAACTGCATCAAGATATAATGATTACAATGCACCAATAATAATAATTCTTTAAAAAAACAGAATGAGAGAGGCAAACTGTGAAAAGGTGAGAGGGTTATTTAGAGACCTTTGCCCTGAGGATTTTTGCCTAAATAAAAAGAGAAAGACTAGGTAAACAGGTGATAAGGGGTCTTTGAGAATTCTTCTCTGATATGCCCACCACACTTTTATCTAGGGTCACAGTGACTGAATTATATTCCTAAGGCGTGTGTTCCTAGGTCGTGAGCTATATATGGTCCATCAAGAAGAGGGTTTTAGGTCTCTCTCTCCCTCTCCCTCCCTCCCTCCCTCCCTCTCTCTCTCTCTCTCTCTCTCTCTCTCTCTCTCTCTCTCTCTCTCTCTCTCTCTCGTTCTTACAGCATTGCTGGTTTATTTGCATTGTAGATATTTAATTAAAAGCAGGTGAATCCATCATGACACCTCCTGTTTCTGGAAAAGGTGAGCCCACAAATGAGACAAGTGTGGATCCTGGGCCAGTAAGCTGAAGAGATAAAGGAGCAGACGCTAAAGACAAGAAGGAAAGACAAAAGCTAATGGACAAAACCTACTGGGCTCTGAGCAGAATGAGGGAAGACAGATGAGAAGACACATTTCTTAGATGTTATTTTGAGCGTTCCTAAGGCAAGCAGCATCAGGACATGCGATGTAGCTGGAGGAACCAGTGGAGCATAGAGAGTCAGGCCCAGAGACCCTATTTGTTTCCCATTACCTGGATGCACAAAGCCACACCCTTTGTCAACTCCTGCTGTCTTATCAGAGTTTATCAAGTTTATCAAGATACTAAAAAATGGCTGAGAAGTGGAGAATGGTGGTTGAAGCCTATAATCCTAATACTTGCGAAGCTGAGAAAGAATGACTGTAGACTTATGGCTGAACTCAGCAACTTAGAGAGATTTTGTTTCAAAATAAAAAGACCCAGGGATGTTACTTGGTGGTAGAATGCCTCTAAGTACAATCCCCAGTAACAAACAAACAAAAAGTGAACAGATATTAATAAATTAAAGATAGTGAAAGTAACTTGGTCAATAATTGAATTTGATAAAAACTGTATTTCATAACACCTATTTTTAATCAATGTAGCTGATTACACACAAATTTTGCCCTTTACTGACAGACATAAAAGACTAGCAGTAACTGATCTACACACTAATGATATATTGTGAATTAAGAATTTTGGAACAATTTCAGAGGTGGCAGATCTATATGCATGAAAAAAATTCTAACAATATATTAATAAGTCAAAAAAATAAAAAAAGAACCAGAAAGGCTTAAGAAGCATTCATTTCATGTAGAGAAACATCCCTTGCACATGTAAAATGTAAATGCACAGTGAAGATACTGGAAGGAAATAGCTACAAGGGTACTAGGAGATAATCTTTCACAAGGGAGAGGAACAAAGTCAAATGAATCTTAGCCTTGCTTGACATGTTTCAGTGTATTAGAAAAAAGGTATAATTAATGCACAACAATTAAGTAATTTAAAGTAAATTAAATCTCAATTTTAATAAAATTGTTAGGACAGATCAACTGCTTTGGAAGTGTATTGGAAATATATAATCTGCAATTATTTAGCTATTCATTTTCTCCAAATTTGTTGAGAACAAAGTCATGTAATATTTGCAATTATGTGCATTTCATTTTGGCAAATAGACCCACATGGCTTCTGTTTGTTTTCTGGAGCTCTGCTATCCTAAGCAGAAAAAAAAAAAAAAAAAAAAAAGATTTAGGCAGCTGTGTCAATACCTACCACATTTAGCATATTGTTAAGCTGTAAGTGTTACAGAAAAGCAACAGCATCGGCTGTTGCTTATTGCCACGGTGTTTTAAAGCACTTAATATGCATCATTTATGATTTTTCATATATACGACAAATGTCTTGCGCAAATACCTGGTATCCTCACTTTACATATGAGGAGACTGAAACCTAGGAAGCCTGAAATAGCTCAACCAAGATAGTGCAGCTACATAAAAGTAAAGTTCAGATCAAATTCAGTTGTATTTTATACTCTAGATCGCTCATTTCTAAGATTAGAGAGCTGCTTGTGTTCCAAAGGTTAGATTTCTGAACAATCCCTGTGTGCATTTTCTTAGATTTCTTTTTATTAACTGTGTCTTCGTTACACATCAAGTTTCCAGAAAGAGGAGATTCCTGAGATTCCTCCTACCAACCCAACATCTCTATTGGTCACCTTATACCTTAGTATTTTCTCCTGCCTGCTCAACTGTGGAGGAATTTTGGACAATCCCTGAAACTTCAATCATCTGCCTGCAGAACTGGGTTTACAGTGCAATGTACTCACTAGATAGATGACCTAAAATATCTGAGCTTGTTTCTATCTCTGAATATTAAAAATAAAGCAGACCCTAAAGGATTCATCTTATGCCAGAGTTTTATACAATGTACCTATTCTTCCCTTCTGCCCGCCTCATGTGATCTAGTTGCAAGTTGTATATGTTTTTTATTGCCAACAATCCTTTTACAAAGGAGCTTTTTAACCTAATTTGAATATATCATTTAAACACAAGTTTTGCAGAATGTAATTTCCCTGTCATCAGGCGATGTTCTCTTCTTCCTGCCTAGCAATTTCCTTTTTTTAAACAATACGAGCTGCACAAATACAATGTATTCAATAAATGAAAAGGCTAAGAAATCGCATGAAAAAAAAATTGAGACAGCATTAACATATAGATTAACCCCATCAAAGGGTGATATTTGATGGGATATTCTGCGTGATTCATACATCATCAACCAAAGAGCAGAAGCTTTACTCTTGAAAAGCCTCTAATTCAGCAGTCAGCCTTACTTCCTGACATGAAACGTGTAGAGCGATTGCTATATGCAGGTTTGCCAATTACAAGGATAAAAGAGCAGCTCGCGGTGATTAAGAGATTATGGTCTTCGGAAAGATGTGATTAAGTGGCAGAAAGATTCCTTTCAGTAATTCCCAAAGAAATGTATGGATTTATGTTTACTATTATTCTCTATTTTGTAAATTCTTTTTCTTTTGCCTTCATTAAGCATACAACTTTATGCTTATTTTTGTTGTCCCAGTGAATAAAACTCTGAGATAATGAGCTCAGCACATTTTGTTGCTCTGATTTCAAGGTTTGCCACCTCCAGTTCTTATTTTAGAAATTTGAATGTGAAATCTGAAGTTGACAGCAGTGAGTTCCTTTGTGCTGCAGTGACCCCCTCGGGGTGAACTTGCTGAGGTGCCAAGAGAAAGTGATGCTGAGAAGGAGCATCCTGGAGTTGGAATCAGCTAAACCCTTGCCAAGGACAAGAAAATGGTCCAAGGTGTCCTGGAACAGAATCAATGAGCTATAGAGGCAAAATTGTCCTCCAGTCATAGGTTTGTGGGGGCGGAGGGCGAGGGTACTGGGGATTAAACCTCCAAGCTACACCCCCAGTCCTTTTTTATAAATTTTGGAACAGGGTCTCCCTAAGTTGATGAAGATCTTTCTAAACTTCTGAGGTTGGCTTCTAACCTGTGATTCTCTTATCTCAGCCTCCCTGGGCTTATAGGTGTGTGCCACCACTCCTAGCCAGTCATAGCTTTTGATAAGCACCTTTGCTAACTCAATGATATTTTCTCTTGCATCCTTAATAGACACTCTAGTTGGGCCCTCTAGTTGGAGTTAGGTGAAATCTCCAACTAGTTTTGATTTGCATCTCTGTGATTGCTAATGATGTTGAACACTTTTTCATGCATTTATTGGCCGTTTGGATTCCTTCCTTCATGAAGTGTCTATTTAGTTCACCTGCCGACTTTTGATTGGCTTGTTTTCTTCGTGCTGAATTTCTTGAGTTCTAGATATTAGTTCTCTCTTGGAGAATCGGGACTCCTCAAATGTGGCCATGAAACGATTGCAAAGGAAGGGAGAGCTGGAAGAAGAAGACACACTATGAAAACAAGAAACGTCAAAGAGAAATTTTGTACATCAAAATTATCTGACAGATATTTCTTTGCCTTTCATTCACTGGTAGTGTTTATCGGACCATGGCACTGTGGTCCTATGGACGAATTACCAAAGAAGAATCCCAGCCCGCTGGGTTTTCACAGTCTGAGGATGGAGTGATAAAACTTAAGTATCTGCCATATGGTTTAGGATGGGATGGATGGGTGATGGTTATCTAATTCCCTAAAGCTCTTGGTAAAATCAATGGTAGGAAAATATTCAAGCGACTTTTCTGAACACACACAGACAGTATCTTATACTCCAAAAATGAAGCTCACTATCTCTCAAAACAGAAAGGAACCAGAATTTTGAGAAAAGTGATTTAATCTTCATTCACAAACAATTCTTTCAGCCATTTCATCAATAAACATTTGTGAAAAGGAAAAAAAAAAAAAGACCTTCTAAACCCTTCCCTAAGGAGACACATTTTTGCTTCTCTGGGATCAAAGTTTTCCCCTTAGAAATTTAAAACCCCCAGATTAATATATTTTTGCTTCATCGATTACTTAAGACTCTTTTGGTGATAAATTATAAAAAACTATCTTAAAAGTCAAGCTATAATGATAAATAATATGACAAAATGAAAAAATTTGCCCACATATGGCATTATACTATATTGAATTATTATGTACAAAAGTAGATCTTGCAATAATTCTTGCCTTATATCTGTATTTTATTAGTTTATTTATTTATTTGTTTATTTATTTTGTGTTCTGGGAATTGAACTCAGGGGACTTCTACCACTGAATGGTACCCCCAGTCCTTTTTTAAAAAAGAAAATCTTTATTTTTAAAACATGGTCTCACTAAGAAACTCCATGCTGGCCTGGAATCTGCTTTGTATCTGTTTCAGACTCCCAAACACTAAGATTGTAGGCATGTACCACCATCCTCAGCAAGTTTGTCTTTTAAAACTGTATTCCTTTCTGGTTGAAAAAATAAAAATCTAAATCCCAACCACTCTTGGAGTATCATAACTCATTGCAGAACATGTATTCAGCTGTGTCCAATTGGTTGTAAAGAATATTGATGCTCCACATTTAATGTTTGCTCAAGGAATTCACTGGATTTGCCAGTTTTATGGTTAGTATTATTTACCGAGATCACTTGTAGCAATCCCAAATGTCCAGATATTGATACATTTTGAGAACATCTCTGCCAAAGTACTTCTTGGAAATCTTGATTACATAAATTTTTTCATGACATGTAAAAATAAAGTTTTCTGCTACTATATTTCATAGCATTATTAATTTCTGCTGTTTATCTACATAGATATATCCCTTTATGCTTAAGTTTTATTATATTTAGGTTTATTAACATTTCCCTATTCATTTTATTTGAAAAGATTTTCTCATTAATTTTCCTTTATTGATACGTATTTACCTGGATTATAACAGGGCTGTGGATTTACTTCTGCTCGTTGCTTGGATTTTACCTTATAGATGTTGATACCAAAGTGTTTTAATAATCAACTTTGACATTAATGTTGTAAATTTGATTTACATATCCCTTTAACTCCCAAGCTGTTTAAGAATTTTTAAATCTCTATGTACAATGGCTTTTGATAATTTTTTTTATTTGTTACTAATGACTAGTTTTTTGGTACTATTATTTAAAAAATGCTATCAGTGCTTAATATACATTGTGGAAAACTTGTTCAAGTTTTGTTTTGCTTTTTTTTTATTTAACACATGGGCAGTTTTCTAGAATCCTCCATGCAAGCTTGCGAGTATATTCTCTACTATCATCTCGGCAAGTTTGATATATATCTATATCATTTAAATTATAATGTTCTTATTTTGTGACTCAATATTAAAATCTCCTTTTATTAGTGTATTTTTGTGTATTCCTTATTTTCTTTTTTTGTAGTTTTTTTAAGGAAATGGTTTATGTGTTAGTACATGCATCAGTACGCAAAATTGTTTTGTGTTCCTTGAGAGTTGCATCCTTTAGTGTTTTATAATTGTGTGTGTGTGTGTGTGTGTGTGTGTGTGTTTAACTGGTATGATTTTTTTCTAATTTTGTGATTATCAATTCAGTAGGGCAAGTAGTCTGTCTCTCTATCTCTTGACTCCCTTATGTATTTTAAATTTTATTTTTATCTTTACACCCAGCCAACCCTGGAAATGGCTCTCCCTCAGACTTTCTCCTCAGAGCTAAGACTTTCTGAGGTTTCATTCATTCAACGCTGTTCTCTCTGTTTTCTTATACAGGCTGAGACTCTTTTATTCTCATGGCAATTTTAACTCTGTTTTACCCCATCTAGGGTCTGTATAAAGTTCGTTTGTTTTGTTTTGTTTTGTTTTGTTTTATATAGTACTCACCTGGCTCTTTACTGTCATTAATGATGGATCTAATTGTATACAATGTGCTCCTTACCTAAAAAGTAGTACACTTTGAATTCTGTTGTACAGGTGGACTGATTTTTAGCATTAAAAGGCTTTATTTTCTCTTCTCTGCTCAGGTCTTCAGAATCTCATTTAGTCAACAAGCATTAAAACAGTAGATCCTGAAAGATTTTGTTCAATGTTTCTAGGGGTCACCATCTACAGAATATCAAAATTTATCTCTGTGAACTCAGAAAAAATATATATACCTGATATGTAATTATGGATTTTCATGTGTGATCATATCAGGGGGCAATTAAATTGTAAAAAAGTATAATTTTTAGAGATTCATAAATGTAAATATCCTGAAGAAGTTTGGAAAATTGTATAACCAGTTACCAATTCCATAATCTTCTTAAAATTATTAAGAAAATACTATAACATTTAAATTGCTTTTGTATGTTATATGGGGAACGAATTTGCTATTTTGGGATTTCTTCTCTAGCTGGGCATGGTGGCATATGTCTGCAATTCCAGTACATTTTTGGTTGATACAGTGGGATCACAGGTATGAGGCCAGTATCAGATTTTTTTTTTTTTTGGTGGTTCTAGGGTTCCTGGAAGCCCTTC
This sequence comes from Muscardinus avellanarius, assembly GCF_963383645.1. Classification (NCBI taxonomy): domain Eukaryota; kingdom Metazoa; phylum Chordata; class Mammalia; order Rodentia; family Gliridae; genus Muscardinus; species Muscardinus avellanarius. The sequence continues at coordinate 8,795,843 of NC_137791.1, read as the reverse complement.
TACCTCCGGGCTACACTCCCAGGCCTATTTTATACTTTTTTATTTGGAAACAGGGTCTCTTAAGCCAGCGCGGCTGGCTTCAAAGCTGCGCGATCCTCCTGTCTCCGCCTTCCAAGCATGGGGATTACAAGCGTGTGCCACCACGCCTGGCAGTGAGATCCTCTTTTAAAACAAAAATAAATAGGTTTGGAAGTATAGCCCAGAGGTAGAATGTACCTAGGTTTAATTTTTAGTACCAAACGCAAAAACAAAAATAAAAAATAAAACAAAAAAAAGACATTTCTTTCCCTAAGTTTTGAGACTGAAATTTAGACACTCTTGCTAGATAACTAGGCAAGTATAGTGTGTTTGTACTTTTATTTGGGCTTGTCATCAAATTATTGCTTATATTTGTATAGTTCTACATTTAAGAGAGAAAATAAGCCCAACATTCAGTGAGCCTGAGTTCAATTTAATATAAAGCATCTGAGGAGTGACAGCAGTACATAACCAAATATGATATTCACAGGCAATAAAATATTCTGAAATCCAGAGGCATGTAAAAAGTAAAAAGTGAATATGTGCAGTAACAGGTAAAAATGTTCAAGGGCAGCCCAACAATGATCCAGGCAATAAAGTCTGCACTAAATTAATACATTTGTTTTGTTTAAAGTTTGCCTGGAACAATCAGCGAACCTCAGAAAGACTTGAAGCTGATGGACTACATCACACATTATTGCTGAATGCATGGCTACCTATCTCTGCAGACAGTATCGCCAAAGGCCAGCGCTGAATTGGTTAGTAAGGCTAATGCAAGGCTCCTAACAACAGAGTGTATCAAGAAAGAACCAGAAAGAACATCGATGTGGTGATTCACTGTAAAAAGGTAAAGCTGGCTACAGTTAGGTGCATCCACATGGAATAAGCAAACGGAAAATACTAGAAATGCAAAATCCAAGAAATAATAAGGCAATGGTCACCTCAAATTACAACGTGTGGTCAGTGCTATGCAAAATATCAAATACCACTCTTTTGCAAATACTACGATTGCACAATACACCCAATATCTCTAGCAAGAATTGATAGACTTATGCATGTACTCCTAATTTGCAAGGAGTCACTAAGACATTTTTGACATTCTAAAATTATACGGTTATTCAAAACACTTAATGCTTATTGTAAAATACAGCACATTCAATATCAGATACATTTATTTTTTAAGAAAGCTAATTCAAGCTCAGAAAATAAAATTAAGCCAAACGCACAAGGATGTTCAAGAAATACATAAAACAGGCAGGTGCAGCGGCATACCCCTATAATCCCAGGACTTGGGTGGCTGACACAGGAAGGTCACAGGACTGTGACCAGCCTCAGCAACTTACTGAGACCTCCAGCAATTTAACAAATAAAAAATCAAAACAACTGGGGGACTTCAGCTCAGAGGTAGAATGTCCCTGGGTCTAATCCCCAGTACTACACATTTTTAAAAAGAATATTTATAAGACAAACACATAGTGGCCAACTCCTAGGAAAACTCTACCTGTCAGGAACTAGTTCATGTATGTATGTATGTATGTATGTATGTATGTATGTATGTGTAACTTCTTTTTTGAGAAGTAAGTCATTGCTATGGGAAAATGTATTGAGGAAGAGATTTTAAACTGTTTCATTTTTTCTTTTTCTTTCTTTTTTTTTTTGTATTAGGAATGGAACCCAGGGGCATTCTACCTCTGAGCTACACTCTCAGCCCTAATTTTTATTCTTTATTTTGAAACAGTATCTCACTGAGTTGCAAAGGGCCTCACTGAGTAGCTGAGTTTGGCCAAGAACTGTGATCCTCCTGTCTCAGCCTCCCAAATGCTGGGATTATAAGTGTGCACCACGACACCCAGCTTGTTTCTTCTTATTGACTTATTTATTGCTATAAGACAATGAATTTTTTTGCACTCTAAGATCTACTCATTGGCATTCTAAGATCTGAATAACCCACACTGCAGGTCACTAGGTACCCATGGAAGGATGTCCTGGCAGTTCTAAATCCCATTACTGTACAATGATGGAGGGAGAGACAGCATCCTTATCCATCCTAGACATTCACTTCTTCAAACTCTCTCCTCAAGCCCTCAGGTTAGGTAGATTGCATTTCAGAAGTAGTTTTCTTCTTTCATGCTGCTCCTTTTCAAGACATTAAAAATCACCTCTGAAGAGAGGAGTTCCGGATAGATGGGAGCCACACTGGGGCATGTGCCAATCATTCTGGGAAGCCTGTGTTTCTTCATGCCAGCACTCAGCCTTTCCTTCTCTGACTCACTGACAGGGACACAGGTAGGGCCACAACTTTGGTCTTGTCCACGAGCATGCTACAGAACATGGCAACACCAAACTCTAGGGAAAAATGAGCTCAAAGTCAGTCAACTCCTCATCCATAAGGAATACATGCACTAAAAAAGGCAACATATAGATAAGATATACTAGATAAGGCAGACCTGTCAGAATGTATAGATCAGGACCCCAAAAGAGCATGTTTTAGGTAGTAGGTAGTTGTGGTGTGGATAAGTGTCCCTTAAAGGCCCTGTGATGAAGGTGTTGGTACCCAGCCTGTGGAACTATTGGAAGGTGGTGGACCCTTAAGGAGGCGTGACTTAGTGGGAGGATGTTAAGCCATTGGGTCCTTAAAAGGGACATTGGGAGCCCCTGTGTTTCTTCTCTCTCTCTCTCTCTCTCTCTCTCTCTCTCTCTCTCTCTCTCTCTCTCTCTCTCTTCTATCTCTGACACAGTGCACATTGTGATGTACAATGCCACTGTAGGTCCAGAAAAAAATGGATCCAGATGATCACACAGCAAAACCTTGATCTAAAATAAGTCTTTCTTCTTAAGTTGTTTATCTCAGTTATTTTTTCATCGTGACAGAATGCTAACACAAAGGTCTTCAAGAGAAAATATAGTAGGCTGTGTCTTTTTAAAAGGTTATTCATATGTAATAAAGAATCGATATTGGATCCAGAAGCAGACACAAAATCTTTTTGTTAATTATAGTAGTTTTTGTAGAAATCCATGGGCTTTCGAAACATAAAATCGTATCATTAACAGAGACAATTTTATCTCTTGTTTTGTAATATTTACAGAAGTTATTCATTTTCTTTAAGCATTTATTAGAAGGTCCAAAAATACTAATAATAATAATGGTAAAGGGTATCATTGTTAACTTAATTATTTTAGTGCTTCTCTATTTAGAATGAAATTTGCTATTCACTTTTGTTAAATATTCTTTATTACATTTAAATTACATAACATTTGTTCTTATTTTATTTATAGCTTTTATTAGAAATGACATTTGAATTTTATTAAATGCCTTCTTCTTAACCGATATGATAATTTGTTATGCTAGTTTTAGAAAATGAATTGGTAAAATTATTGTCATATATAGACTGTCAGTGATTTCGAGTACAGAAATTCAACTGTGAACACATTTTTGTTTTTGTTTTTAACTTTAATGATTTTATCCATTTTTCTGACAATTGAAATATTGTGCTGTCTTATGTCACTTTTAGGACATTTTAGCAATATACACTTATATTTGCAGTATTTATTTCTTTAGTTTTTTATTATTTTTCATTAAAATTGTATGAAGTTTGTCTCATAAATTTTTGGATTTTCTTTTATTAGAACTTACCTTTAGCTTCTCATTTATAATTTTCTCTATTTTTTATCATTAGGCTCATAAAGATGTATCTTATTTATTTAAAAATACAGTTTTGTCTTTAATGGTCCTTTCTACTATATTTCTGTATGCTTCTTCAAGCTATAGAGGACCTTATTCCAAATATTTAATGGGTGAGCCCATCTCTCTTCATTTGTAGATGGAAATAATAGTGAAACAAGTGACAGAACTGAAAATTCCAGCTTCAGAAGGAAATCAGAACTCATTCGGTATTTGTGTTCTCAACATTTTCCATAAGTACAGTGCAAGTACTATAATTTTAGAAACAAACTGAGAAAAATTGTGTAGCAAACTATTCCAATAAGTTGGGTGATGAGGAAGTATCTGTAGATTCCCAAGCAACGTAGACAATGTGATGACTCTCTCTTCCTCATTCTCATTTGTTCTTTATCTAGTAATTACACTTTATCGTTTCATTTTAGTACCACTAAATGTTTTACATGGTCATAAGACCTTTTTTTTTTACCACTTTTATTTTCTCACCACTGTATTGCACATTCTTTTTTCTGTTTGCATACTATGAATTTTTCCTTTGTTTGTAGGTTTTCTCTAAAGCACGTATTTTATTTAAATTGTGTATATTTCATAGTTTCCTAACACTCCTTAATTATAAACATTCAGGGGCAGAAACCACCCCTATAGCTCTACCTTGGTAAATAGACATGATGCTAAAGGCAATTATCATATTTGTTGAAGAAGTAAATTACTGTTCTGCTAGATTCTGTGGTAAAAAGCTTACCGACTAACACTTTTATGACCAGAAATCAGAGTAGTCATGCATATAAGACCTTTCAGAGAGATAATGCTTTACTCTCGCAAAGATCTTTATTCCTTCACTGCCTCTTCATTTCTTTATATAGATCCGTGTCTTTCTTGTATTACATTCCTTCTCACCGAAGATCTTTTAACATTTTTCCCAGGGAGGTCTGACAGAAGTAAATTTCTTCAATTTTTGTTTGCCTGAGAAAGTCTTTAATTTTTTCAGTCTCAAAGAGTAATTTTATTCTATATAGAAGTCCAGGTAGGTGACTTTTTTTTCAATTTAAATACTTAAAATATACTCCATTCCGTGTTCACTGTGAATCATCATATCTTTGTTTCCTTATGGGTAAGGGTGTTTTTTTTATCATGACCCTAGATTCTTTTAAAAGTTTCCTTTTTTTTTTTTAATCCTGAAGTTCAGGTATGATATGTCTAGTTTAACTTTGGTTGGTATTATACTCCTTTGTGTTTAGTAGGGTTCCTAGGTTTTTAGTTTGGTATATTTTACGGCTTGAGTTTGTAATCCCCACAAAACTCATGTGTTAAAAGCATGTCCCCAGCCAGACTTGATGGTGCACGCTTGCAATCCCAGCATTTTGGAGGCTGAGACAGGAGGATTGCAGCTACTGAGCGAGGCCCTTTACAACTCAGTGAGACTCTGTTTAAAAATAAAGACTAAAAATAGGGCTGAGGGTGTAGCTTGTAGGTAGAATGCCTTGGGTTCCATTCCCCGTGCCACAAAATTTGCAAAACCAAAAACAACACAAAAGCGTGCCCCCAATGCAGCAAGGTTCAAGGGAGGGCTATGGCTGGGGAAGGCGGGCCACTGGGGGGCAGTGATTACATTTGTCCATGAACCCCACTCTTCCTCTCTCTGCTTCCAAAAGCCATAAGTTTAGCAGCAACCCTCCACTTTCTCCCACCATAAAGTTGTCTGCTTTGGAGCAGGTCAACCATTAACAAAAATCTCTCAAAACCAAGACCAGAAATAAAACTCTTCCTCTCCTAAGTTGTTGTTATGAGGTATTTCGGTCACACCAGTCGTAAAAGTCAACCAACAGAGTATCTATCACTGATTTTGTAAAGTTCTCAGACATCACTGTATCAGTATTTCTTCTCTTCTTATATATTTTTTTTCAATTATGATATTCTAATTATGGAAGGGATAGGACTTTTGAATTTGTCCACAATCTCTGCTTGGTTCTAGTTTTCTCTTCATTCTTTATTTTCTTTTTACATTTTAATCTGGGAAATATCCATTTACCTATATTTAAGTTCACTGATGTCTTTTGTCTGTATCCAGTCTACTACTAATGGGACCTTCAAAGGCATTCTTTACTTCTATTAAAGTTTTTGTCTTCTATTTACTTTTGATTTTTTTTCTTAGATGTTCCATATCTCTCTGTACACTTATACCTGTCCTTGTACAATGTCTACTTTTTCCATTAGAGACTTTAATTCAATTATAGTTGTTTCAGTACCTGTATGATAACTCAAAATCTCTGCCATGTCTGAATTGGTTGTGATACATGGCTTTTTCTTTGGATTGTTTTATATTGCCTTTTAGCATGACTTCTGCTTATTTTCTTAAAGCTAGACATAATGAATCAGAAAACAGAAAATGTAGTACATGGGCTTTAATTGTGGGAGTTCCAATTAACTGGGCAAGGAAATCAGACTGTGTTTTATGTTGCCATAACTATAGTTACCTAAGACTTCAATTCTACTGTACTTGTTTTCTTGTTTTTTTCTCTCTATAGCTTTAATGCCTTCTTATTTTTTTCTTATTTTCTCTCTTCCTTCTCCTCCTCCTCCTCCTCCTCCTCCTCCTCCTCTTCCTCCTCTTCCTCCTCCTCCTCCTCCTCCTCCTCCTCCTCCTCCTCCTCCTCCTCCTCCTCCTCCTCCTTCTTCTTCTTCTTCTTCTTCTTCTTCTTCTTCTTCTTCTTCTCCTTCTTCTTCCTTTTGTGTTACTAGGGAGACCACAAAAAGAACAAAAGGTAGTCTACCCTTAAGCTATACCCCTTGCTGTTTACTTAATTTATTTTTTTGTTTTGAAACAGAGTCTCATGAGGTTGCTGAGAGTCTCAATAAGATGTTGAGGCTGGACTTGAACATGTAATTCTCCTGTCTCAGTCTCCTAAGTACTGGGATTATAGGTATGTGCCACCATGCCTCGCTGTGGGTTTTTAAAGTATTCTTCTTTAGAGGGTCTATATTTTGCAGCTTTTTCAGATATAATCTTCTGGTGGTAAGAACTGAGATATTAAAAGTATTTTGTAACCATATAACTAAATCTCCCCCTTTTACTGGACCTGTGTCCTCTTTTGATGACCTCACAAGTAATTTTTAGTTCCTACTTTTCTTCCTCATATGGAATGAGAAGGAAAGGTATTAGGCTGAGGATGTACAAATAGACATTTTTCATGGCAAATGCCTTGAGCATATTTCATAATGAATACACTTTTCCTCTCCTATCTACTATGCTCAAGAGGGAATTTTAATTTTATCTTCACCAATAAAATATGGTAGAGCTAAAGACGATAAAAGCGAAAACAATGTGAGTCCTCTAATAGTTTCTCACCATCACGTTGATGTACCTGGTGTCTCCAGAAGTCCTTCACGGTTACCATTTAAGTTCTACAATTTGTAAGTAAACTGTTCTCAGCTGTACGCAGCGCTCAGTGATGACTCTCCGGATCATCTATTTCTCTACATTTCAGAGGGGCAGCCTGCTTTGAAACCTCCATTCTTGAATGGATCCAAGACAAGTTCTTGATTTCTGACTTGATTGTCTTATTTCTTGTTCTAAGACTGGGTGTGATGGTTTCCAAGCTCTTGTGGTAAAGTTGAACCTGAAAGTCTGCTATATACATTTTATAGCCAATATTCCTCCATAGAACAAATAATTCCAAAGCTAATTGCATATATGTATTTCTATCTTTAATTCAGTATATAAAGAACAGTACTGCTGGTGAAAGGCTCCATTTAGAAGAAATATCATAAGCCCCTAGCAGCCAGCTAATAGTTAAAAAGAAAAGTATATTTTACTGCAGCTTACAGCTTAGGAATGTAAAATATGCGATAAGCCCACCCCATCTTATCTATACTGACTGAGTCAGAGCGCCTTGACCCAGGAGCTTACTGACTGCACCTGGTATTTTATCTAACACTTGACTACCGAATGTACTTTTCAAATGATTCTGTAATTTTCTGTAAACGCATGCAATTTAGCCCAAACCCCCCTAACTAGTGGTCTTTTCCCTATAAATACCCTCAGTTTCAGTGGCTCGGGGCCAAACTCCTATACGAGTCGGCCCCAGTGCACTGGCTCCTTAATAAACTTTTACCTTTTGCTTTTGCATCAAGGAGAATAAAGTTCCTCGTGTGTTCTTGCTGTCATCGCTTATCCCGAGGCTGATTGAGGGTCTCCCCTCGGCGGGGGTCTTTCACTGGCCGAGATCAGTGGTGTACATTCATGATAACAGGAACACAGAGGGCAGAGGCAAAAGGAAAGTGAGTCTGAGGCCAGTCCAAGACACTTAGGAAAAATCTGTCTCAAAATGAAACACAGGAGAGCAGTCAAAATGGCGACCGCAGGATGCAGCATTATCTCAGTAGCTGAAACAAAAAAAAGTTTAAGTACTGAGAAGGCAGCATCTAGATGAGCAAAATAAATACAGCTCACGAACCAAAACAGAAACAGAAATCATGGCGAAAGGAATCCAATAACTCTGAACTGCGGGATCCATTGCAAAAAGCCTGAGCGTCTGACTGACCTGCTGCGGACCTGCTGCCAGCACCATTGCGCCCCGGGCTGTGGGCCCAAACCATGAGCCCCGGTTTGGAAGCTTCAAGAAATCCAGATAAATAATCCAAGCACTTGAAAGAACCCACAGACCTCCAACATCTTAAGTGGCGAGCATCACTCGTGCTCAGATCCTATGTGCTCACCAGAGGCAGCACCCGCAGTGGTACAGCCCTTCAGACACCCAGGGGAGGACCCCTGTGTGCACAGAAAAGCCTAGGGTTCCAGCAGCACAGCAAGCCTTCCAGTGGCCTGGACCACACCCAGGTAATCCTGTGCAACCAGAGAAGGGATGGAGCGGGCTAGTCATTAGCACATACAGTGACACAGGAAAGGTGTTCAAGGCACAGTACCTGCACAAAGTCATGGGGGAGGGGGGCGGGCGGTCTGGAATAAAAGGAAAGAGTCAATAAATGAAATGAAGACAGAATCGAAAGAAATCCTGGAAGATTAGATGAAATGGAAAGTAGAATATCACTGTTCGAAGACAGTTCATTCAAAACCGAAAACACAGTCAACAGCATACAGAAGTCATTTTAGCAACAAAATCTAAACATCAGAATGAAACACACAAAAATAAATAACGAAATAAATAGTAAGTAAATAAAAAAGGGCTTAGTATATATATAGCTCAGTGGTTGAGTGCCCTTGGGTTCAATCCCAGTACCATAAGAACAACAAGAAAAAAAACAGCATTGTATTGTACTGCTGTTCCTAATATGAATAATTCTTTGACAATGTGTCTAGCTGAATGTTCATTAGACGTTTACACAGAAGACATTTAGAACAAATATACAATTATTTTTTATGTAGTATGCCTATATACAGGAAATAGTTGTATATTATATGTAGTGTTTACAAGCAAAGGCTGTAGACAATTATGAAATTGTTAACTATTGATACTGACTTAGTCACTTAGTAGGCATCTATGTATGAGGCAGGAAAGGACATTCCCCCTTGTTATCCAATTTTTCCAACCTTCATTTATGTTGTGCAAAGGGTGTGTACATGTGTACAGTTTAAAATATGGAATCATATTTAGGACATGTGTAGTGATCAACATTAGCATGACAGTGGTCTTTATTCTAATTAAGAAACTCTACTTAGTATAGGTAATAATTGTCCCTGGATTTCCCAAGATGGGCCTGTGGATAAGTTTAGCATTCAGTTAAAGAAGTTATTGGCTTTCTGTCGTAAACCAGAAGCAACAACATATAAGAACAAGATTCTACAGGCTGTAATGAGAAAGCAAGGGAGAATAAGAAAGAATTCATCAGCTTCCAAACAAGTGAGCTGAAAAAAGAATTATACAGATTCTGCCCGGCATTGGGCACTCAGATGTATCTTTAATTAGTCAAGAATAAACATGGGGTTTAAAAAAATAAATTCCCAGAACACCTTGTCAGACTTTATAGGACATAGCATCAAAGTAAAATCTATGGGGTGTTTAACATGTCTCAGAATCTTTGAATTTAAGTAATGACCCTGGCGGCCTTAATGTCCCCTTCAGCTTGACTAGCTTTAGACAGGCTCCTTCCTCACCACAGGCCCCTGACCTCCCTCTGCTTAGAGCATTTACTTAAGAAAACCTCCAATTGTAAATTCTCCCTGTGCCCCCTTGAGATGTAAATATCTCTGCCTTTTGGCAGTTTTACAATCCAGAAATCACTTTCTCAAGGACTGGGGAGACACCTATACGAAACAGAATCATCAAAGAAGAGAATGTCCCTAGGTCTCAGTCTCTGTGGGAGGACATCAGCTTCACTATACTAAACACCAATGCCAATTAACAGGTGGCTTGATGGATGAAAATCTCCCCTCCCTCCTCCATTACCTTTCCACTACCTCATCCCAGTGCTTAAAAAATCACCAATACTTTGTGGCAACAAAATTGAAACCAGTCTCATGACTTTACATCCGTCTTGAATGAAGCTTTTATTGCTTGCTTAATTCCATCTGTGAGGATTTTCTTCAAAATTTAGAACACAGAAAAAATAAGAGAAACTATGATAGGCTCCACGACAAAAAAAAATTCATTGTTATTCTTTATATACCAAATTAAAGATAGAAATACATATATACATTTAACTTTGGAATTATTTGTTCCACAGAGGAATCTTGGCTATAAAAATAGACAATGGGATAAATGTAAATGTAATGGCATCTATGGACAGAACAATGTGAACACAGACGGGGACCACCAATAATTAACATGAGCAAAGTCTAAAGGCTTTTGGGAAGTGCAGCTCAAGTGGCTATAAAGTGTGGCTGCTCCAGGAGAAGGGAAGACGTGGGAATGATGTAGGGAGCTTTGTGGGTCAGGAAGTGAGGAGTTCAGACGTGCTTGAGATGAACCTTAGAGGCTGAGAGTGAGGCTTAAGGGATCACAGAGATATATGTAGATGATGCGTAGGACACGAAGGTGGACACATTAGAGGCAAGAGCACGGACGGGTCAGAAGCTCCTAATGATAATATAAGCCTAATTACAGAAATGTCACTCTGGGTGGAAATTTATGGAGAGATTTGAATAATACATAAGAGATGGAAGCACTGCGCTGTTTTAATTTAATGAACTAGGGCAGTAAGAAGGTACAGAAAAAAGACCAGCATGCTCTCTCTCCTGTCCTTTCTCTTATTTTGCACTCTTGGTGGATGTGCTTGCTACCAGGAGCTCTGTCAGGGATCTCTTTGTTTTCTAAGCACCGTGGCCAACATGTCATGTCTGTGCTTTAGAAAGCACAAGGAAAAAAGATTGATGTGGGAAGTAATGGTGTCACTGGGAAAAAATATTGATAGAAGCCAAGTGTCTACAGGAGAGCGCTAAAGCTAACAATTATAATAACATTTAAATTAAATGTACACATAAATCCAAGAGCGTGTGAGTGTGTGTGTGTGTGTGTGTGTGTGTGTGTGTGAGAGAGAGAGAGAGAGAGAGAGAGAGAGAGAGAGAGAGAGAGAGAGAGAGAGGTACTAGGAATAGACCCCAGAGGCATTCCATCTCTGAGCTATACCTCCAGCCCTATTTTATTCTTTATATTGAAACATGGTCTCACTAAGTTACAGAGGGCCTCACTACATTGCTGAGGCTGGCCAGGAACTTGTGATCCTCCTGTCTCGTCCTCCCAACTACTGGGTTGGCAGACGCACTCCACCATGCAGGACGGGGGACATTCATAACTATAATCTTATTCATGCCTATAAACTTGGGAGGCTGAGACAGAAAAATCACTGTTTCAAGACCAGCTTCAGCAATTTAGCAATAATACCCCGTTTCAGCACACAAAAAACATTATAAAGGGTAGACAGGTATAGCCCAGAGGTAGAATGCACTTTGGCTCAATCCCCATTACTAAAACAAAACAAAACAGAAATTGGTAGCATTTTGCATTGGAGAAAAACAACCTGAAAATAAATTATATTAATTAAATATATATAATTTGCTAGGCAAACTCTAAACTCTTACTACTATAACAGTTATTCAATATCATTATCATTATACTGACACTAATTTCTTAGTAACTGAGGCACAGAAACTCACATGCTTGAGTTTGAAACCCTGGCAGTCCACGAGCGGACTGTAAAACTTTGGGTAAGCCACTTAATCTCTTTTATGCCAAAGGCTTTTTCCTCTCCTGTATATTATATCATTTCCTTTTTCTATATCTCTTGAGTTTCCTTTTCTGTTAATATGAGCTCTGGGCATTAAAAAAAAAAAAAAGATGTGCACTTAGAAAATTTGACCTGGCAGCTTAAGTAATTCGCCCAAGGTCATTCAGTGAATCAGTGGTAGATATAAGGGTAATACTCTAATTTCCTGCCTGAACCATTAGATAGCTCCATCTGTTTTGATTCCATCATTAATATGAAGTCATATTTCTGTCTCTTAATAGAAATGAACTGATCTACTGGCTGAAAGTGGAAGGTGAAAAAGAATGCCCATGGCTTTAGAGGCTTCAGCAGTGTATTCCTCAGGAAGGCCATTTTGAAGGTAGGCCTGTTAAATAATTTTTACATGTCACTATGAGACTGGTCTTTATGCTATAATAAGAGGAAAAAACAAAGTTCTCATTAACGTGACTATTAAATGAACCTTATTCTGCTAACCATTAAGTTAAGCTTTTGATATTTTGATATGTCATGGCAACATTTTGAAATGATGGAATGTTCATTAATGCCTGCTTAAGTTAAAAGTAACACTACATTAATTTGATCTGATTAATGTTCACACAACGCACAATGATACATTGATAATGACTGGCCACTTTTCTTAAGTGTTAACCAGCATATTATTATATAGTAAATGGATCGGAGAACCTCTATAATGTCACTGTTCATTATTAATTCAGTTAATTAAATGTGTGTCATACAAACCATTAATAACTTGATAATTCAATTCTCTTGGATGGTATCAAATCCTTTCAATATAACACAATCCAGGAGAAATTAAATTTACAAATTTAAATTCTTAATGTCTGTGTGACACCAATTTCCCATGATGAGACACAAGAATTTCCTCACCTGTTTTAGAGAGTTAGAGAATATTATTGTTTAGTTATTTGCAAACTTAAAAATATTACATGAAAGTTTTTGTATTATTTGGCAATTACTAGTTTATACTTATTCGTATCTATTTAATGCTAGACTTTTTGATAATACTGGCCAAATATTTGGATTTTGTGTGCTGTATTTAGGTCATCAAAATAATTTGAGCTTTATTTCTTCAACTTGCTTGTTCATATAACATATCCTACCCAACTCCACATCATTTTTATCCACAGTTGACATTAAATGCTATGTAAGTATCAGTGATAAATGCATAAAAATATTCAGAGAAGTACAACATAATGGTTTAAAATGGACTTCAAAATAGATTGATTGAATGCTTTGTTGGAATATAAAAATTTAATCAGGAGCTGTTTAGATGAGGGGAAATCTGGAGATTTAAGAATTCTCATCAGTGTATAGTAGGTATAAAAAAATCTACTGTGTGGAAAAAGCTGACACTGGGCTTGATAAGATGAGGAGGAACAACAGATCATTCATGGAAGAATCCACCATGCTATATTTTTATGGATGTGTTTATATTACAATTAGATCCTTCTCATATTCCTGGGATATTCAATATTTGTTGGATTAGATCCAGGAAGGATATGTACAGCTTGCTTTAGCTAAGGTTCTGAACTTATTACTACATATGCCCCTGAAAACAGATGACAGTCAATGGGCCTTGTTATTACTCTCACATATTTCTGCTGTCCCTTCATATACAGGCAAGGGTTATGTCAGTAAATTTCCCATGAACCCCCCCCCAAAAAAAATGGTTAGTTGGCAAGGAAAAAAAATCACATTTTTATTTTATTTTCATTGCAAACTTGGCATCCAACAGAGTCATTAAAATGTCCAGGAGAAACTTTATTCTCGCTATGAATGTATACAGCGTTCAAACTGCTCTAATGCCCTGCCCTTTAGATATACGATCAGCAGTATAGAGTCTTTGCTTTTTCTTTATTTCAATAAATAGATCTTAGGTACTTGCTAAAAATCAATTTTTACAAGAAGTTCCACCCATGAGGACACGAATTATTATATATGTTCTATTTCAAAAATGCAATGCCAGCCATGTGGGGTGGTACAGGCCTGTTATCAGAGTACTTGGGAGGCTGAGACAAAATCATAGGTTTGAAACTAGCCTCGGAAACTTAGAAAGGCTCTCAGGAACCTAGCAAGACCCTTTTTTAAAAATTATTCTTAACTTTTTTTGGAGGGGTTGTTTTGCGGTACTGAAGATGGAACCCAGGGGCATTCTACCTCCTAGCTACATCCCTTAGCACTATTATTTTTTATATTTTGAAACAGGGTCTCACTGAGTTGCAAAGGGCCTCACTAAGTAGCTGAGGCTGTCCATGAACTGCAATCCTCCTGTCTCAGTCTCCCAAATGCTGAGATTACAAGCGTGCATCACCATTGCCAGTTTATTCTTCATTTTGAAACAGGGTCTCACCATGTTATGGAGGACCTCACTAAGTAGCTGAGGCTGGCCATAAGCCTGTGATTCTACTGTCTCAATATCTCAAGTGTTGGGATTACAAAGGCATACCACCATGCCAGGCTGATCCCGTGTTTTTTTGTTTGTTTGTTTTGTTTGGTCTGGTTTGGTTAGGTTTTTGAGGTGCCAGGGGATGGAACAAAACTCAGGGGCATTCTATCTTCAAGCTACACCCCACCCAAGTTTTTAGTCTTTTTGTGTTTGAAACAGGGTCTCACTGAGTTGCAAAGAACCTCACTAAGTAACTGAGGCAGTCCGTGAACTGCAGTATCATCCAGTCTTCATCTCCCCAAATGCTGGGATTACAAGCTTGTGCCAAAATGCCTGGCCCTGATACTGTTTTAAAATAAAAAATAAAGTAGCATTTAGGCTGTAGCTGAGATGGAATGACCTGGGCTCAATCCTTACTACAATCACCATCACCATCATCACCATCATCACCACCACGACCACCACCATCATCACCATCATCACCATCATCACCACCACCACCACCATCAGCAGCAGCAGCAGCAGCACCATCAGCACCATCATCACCATCATCACCACCACCATCATCACCATCATCATCATCATTACCACCACCATCATCAGCAGCAGCAGCAGCAGCAGCACCATCAGCACCATCATTACCATCATCACCACCACCACCATCATCATCATCACCACCACCATCATCACCACCACCATCACCATCACCATCATCATCACCATCATCATCACCACCATCATCATCATCAGCAGCAGCAGCAGCAGCACCATCAGCACCATCATCACCATCATCACCACCACCACCATCATCATCATCACCACCACCATCATCACCATCATCATCACCATCACCATCACCATCATCATCACCACCATCATCATCACCATCATCATCACCACCATCATCACCATCACCATCACCACCACCACCATCACCATCATCACCATCATAATCACCACCACCATTATCACCATTATCATCACCATCATTACCATCATCATTATCATCACCATCACCACCACCATCATCATCATCATCATCACCACCACCACCATCACCATCATCATCATCATCTGGAAGCTGGGTATAGTGGTACATGCCTGTATATTAAATAGTTGCAAGGCTATGGCAGAAAGATCATAGATCCACAGTCAGCCTAAGCAACTTTATGAGAGCCTCTGCAACTTAGTTAGACACTGTTTCTTAGTTAGACACTGTTTCAAAGTAAAGAATAAAATAGAGCTGAGGGTATAGCTCAGAAGTGGAATGCTCTGGGTTCAATTCCCAGTGCTTAAGGGAAAAAAAAAAAGTCTGCAATACCAGTTTGTGTGCAAAATACAACTCTGAATTTATTAAAATATGCAGGTGCTAAATCTATCTCATGAGCTTCCAACTTAAACATACTATAAGAAGTTCTATATCGATATGCTATGTCAATCATGAGCATACAATTTTTTTCCTCAGAATATTACCATGCTCTTTCTATGGTTTATATATTATGAAAAAGGAATATATTTTAGAGGTACATAATTTAAAACAAGAAAGTACTTTATAGCGGGAAGAAATGCTACTTTACAGAAAGTTTTCCAAGTGAACAAACCAAAATAAAAGTTTAAAATATTTAAACTATATTTTCACCAAAGGTTATTGAGGAAATTTTAAATTACAGTCTCAAGCATTTTGACTGACTACATGGTTCTTTGATTTCCAAACCTTTATCCCCCATGACAGAAGAACAGGTTAGAATGGATTTTCAAACCGGAATATAAAATACTGAAGTCTGAGTAATGGTTATGGAGCCTAAATTGAAATGGCAACTTCACCGTGTTACTCGGGTACTTGTTAATGATGACTAAGTGAGGTGGAGGATGTCCTTCAGATCTGCCGAAGCAGACGCTCTGATGATGGATCTGAGCATCTGCATGTGAACAGGTTCAGCAAAAGCTTGTGAGGTATGATGGAGAGACTGACCCTTCCAGAAATGTCCATTAGAGGGTGTTTCACATGCAGTGCAATTAATTTAATGATACCCACTGAAGTGAGGCTTGAGATGCATCTGACGTTTTTCTATTTATTCTAGTGTCGTGTTTCACAAGGCTCACTGCCTCTTCATTAGTGAGCAGTTATGGATACTGTTAGTGGCCAGTATTTAAACTAATACTGACTCTGTGAACGATTTGTGCACAGTGATCTTTAGCCAAAACATAATGAAACTGAACAAAAGAGACGCATTTCCTGTTTTTCTGGAGGTTACCTTATTCTGATGAGGAGTGGAAAAATATAAATGAAAACTGCTAGTTTTTGAGATTGATGAATATTACGATGTAACATCATAAATAGGAAGCAAGGGCCTTAGCTAGATATACCTGACATCCAAGGAAAAAAGTAAATAAAAATCCATTTAATGTGTGCATGTATGCCACTGTGAACATAATTTACATTATTTTTATTTTTGTTTTTTTTTTTTTTTGGTGGTACTGGGGTAGAACCCAGAGGCTTTTCTACCTCTGTGCTATACTCCCAGACCTATTTAATACTTTATTTGGAAACAGGGTCTCACAAGTTGCTGAGAGCCTCAGTAAGTAGCTGACTTTGAACCTGTGTGATCCTCCTGTCTCAGGCTCCCAAGGGCTGGGATTACAAGCGTGCGCCACCACGCCTGGCGGCATATGATTTACATTATGATGTGCGACTATAACACACCAATAAAAGCATGTTATAAAAAATTTAAAAAAAACTTAATTTAAAATTTTAAAATCCACCAAAAAATTATGCACCCGCCTTACCACACCAACACAGCCTCCTTTCCTGATCTCTAAAAAAAGATGTGTTTATAGATGTTTGAGTTAAGGGATAGTGATAGCTCTACATTAGCAAACACCGGGGATGAGGAAGACACAAGAGCTATTTCCCAAAGAACAATATAATGAGTTTTTGTTGTGCCACATTCGATGTGCTTTGAGATTGGGAGTTCCTCAATAAATGTTTGGAACCTCAATTACTTTACCTAAAAAACTCAAAAAACATAAGCAATGCTCCTCAGTCCATTAGCTTATAGGCATATCTTCTATAATTTATTTTCAAGTCAAAAATCACAGTGAAAAAAGACTTTATTTTTATAACGAATTCTGCCTTTATTCTCCCCTTCTGTAACAGCTGATTAGTAAAGTCAGGGCCTCCTGTTCTACTTGCGCTCCTGTATCTCCCCAGGGAGGCCTTCGTCCCTCCTTTCCTACCCACCAGATATGAGGACACTTGCCAGGACAGGACTGGAAAATTGACTTCACCCATATGCCATCTCACAAAACAATAAAATAACTTCTTACCATGGTCGACACCCTAACAGGTTGGGTAGGGGCTTTTCCCTCAAAGGATGAGACAGCCAGCACGGGGGTAAATGTTCTATACTCGGACATCATCCCTCGGTTTGGACTACCTAATTCCTTACAGTCTGATAATGAACCAGCTTTTATTTCTATGGTTACTCAACAGGTGGCACAAGCCCTTGGCATTTCTTGGAAGCTCCACATCCTATATCAATCACAGTCATCAGGAAAGGTAGAAAAAAAAAATGAATGGAGTCTTAAAAAATATCTAACAAAGCTCTCCCTGGAGCTGCGGGTATCGTGGCCTGAACTCCTACCACTGGATCTGGCCCGTGTATGAGCCACCTCTCGAAGCCCCACCTTCACGAACCCCTTTGAATTGCTGTATGGTCGCCCTTTTTTACTTAATCACGCTCTCCCCTTGGACCCTCCTTCATTGGCTTCCTATCTCCCTTACTTGTCTTTTCTCAGGCACCTTCCTAGGGAACATGCTGACTGATATCTTCCCCAACCTGGGACTAAGAAGCAGCTCCACACCTGGCAGTCAAAGCCTTTAAGCCAGGGGATCAAGTCCTCCTTAAGTTGCTCCAACAAAAACATCTCCAACCACGATGGACTGGGCCTTTTACAGTGATCCTCATCATACCTACTGCAGCCACACTGCTGGGGGACCCCCAACTGGCATCGCCTTACTCAGCTAAAAAGGGCACCATTACAACAACCTCATGACAAATTCTTTTGTACACTGTTGGGGCCCACTAAGCTCTGTTTTTCTCAGCATAATTCCCTTTCATGATTTTATTTCAACAGATCCCCTTGTTTGTTTGTATAGTACAGTGCTCTCCCTCCTCGGATGACACACAGCTATAAGTATTAAACTCTCTAAAATCCGATACTGCTGCTCCTGACCCAATAGCATGTTTTCCATTTGACCAGATTGACCTACTCACTGCTGAAAGGAGTGGTCTGTGTCTCTCTCAGGGAAAATGTTGCTATTACATTAATGAATCTGGTCTAATGAAGAAAACTGCTAAAAAGGGTGGTGTATATCTCTTTCTCAAGAAAAATGCTGCTATTATATTAATAAATCTGGTCTAACAGAGGAAAATGTCTAAACACTGACCAGGTTAAGTGAAAATCTAAAAATATGATAGTGACAATCTACCTCATCGGCTCCTTCTAGTCTGGGCGATGGCCAGTAGCTGATGGGTTCCTTTCTTTCCCAGGACCCATTCTCATGATTTGCCTTTTCTTTTAATAGCTTCTCATCTGTTAAGTTTGTTCGAACGTGCATTACTGAGCTATCCAGGGTAACCTCCAATCAACGCCTGCTGTAGCCAAACTCCCAGCTACCTACTTCCAAAGAACTCAACCTCTCCTGGCCAAGGGCCCCCTACAATGGCTCCTGACAGCAGGAAGTAGTTATGGACTTGGTCCTTGCCAAATATTACTAAAAGGCCAGGATAATAGGTAGGGTCCCTCCCTTTCCCCATGGAAACCCCACAGCAGGGATAGGTGGCAGAACCCTGAAAGCCATAGCAGGAATGCTACGAAACTCCTAACATCGCGAGACAGACTCTGGGCATCTTGAGACTCCAGATTTCATGAGAGAATCGGCATTCCTACACTGCTAGCCCCAACCCAAGCCCCCTCCCCAACTTTAAACATTGGTGCTTCAGCTCTACTGCTGACTCTGCCAACTGATTGGGACTACTAGCCAACTCTGCTGACCACATGGCTTATCAGTCCCTTCCCCCTACAGCTGGCACACCCGCCCAAAGGTGCCTGTAGATTAGGCTGATTAAAGCCGCTTTTAATATCCTGGTTCATGTTTGCCTCCTGCTGACTCTGCCAACTGATTGGGACTACTAGCCAACTCTGCTGACCACATGGCTTATCAGTCCCTTCCCCCTACAGCTGGCACACCCGCCCAAAGGTGCCTGTAGATTAGGCTGATTAAAGCCGCTTTTAATATCCTGGTTGATGTTTGCCTCCTTCACAACTCCCTAGCTCAATTTCAACATTAAAAATGGTTCAAAACAACCGGGCATGGTGGCGCACACTTGTAATCCCAGTATTCAGGAGGCTGAGACCTGAGGATCACGGTTCGCGGGCAGCCTCAGCTACTTAGTGAGGCCCCCCTGCAACTTAGTGAGACCCTGTTTCAAAATAAAGAATAAAAAATAGGGCAGGGGTGTAGCTGGGAGGTTGAATGTCCCTGGGTTCTATCCCCAGTATGGCAAAAAAAAAGATGGCTCAAAACAACACCAGAAAACAGTATCATTGTTGTTTTGTTTTTTATATTTTTGCATTTCATAATGTCATTTTCTTTTAGCTCTATCTCTTATATTCTCTGGTCTTACTTAGGATATATGGATCCTTAATTCTATGTAGTCATTATCTTTTCAAAGAGGTTAAATGCTAAAACATCTAGGTTTCCTCTATATCTTTCATGACTACGATCTCCTCCTGCTGGCATCTAATGAGAAGCCCAGAGACCCAGTATCACATCCACTCTATTTTATACTCTCTGGATATTCATATTGGTTTCTCTGGATCTCTCTCCCTGGTTTGCTATAAAATGCTAATTTATGTTGGATTATTGATTAATCATCCACCTATTCACTCCCAAAATTTTCCCGTTTTTGATGATAGTCCTCTCTCTCTCTCTCTCTCTCTCTCTCTCTCTCTCATAGTACATGTTACTAGGGGTTCAACTCAGGGTTATTCTGTCTCAGACCTACATCCTCAGACCAATTTTATTTATTTTTTCAACAGAGGCTTGCTAGGTTGATGAGAGTCTCACTACTTGCTGAGGCTGGCCATGAACCTGAGATCCTCCTGTCTTAGCCTCTCAAGTACTAGGATTACAGGCATCATCATACCAGTCTCACCTTTTCTTGTGAATATTCTCCTTAACTTCTTTTGAGCCACATAAACTGGGACCTGTTTCATGTCCTCTCTACCTCAATTTTTCCCAGCAATGTTTCACCAATATGGCCCCCCCAAAGGATCCCTCAACAGATGTTTCTACTTTTCTACCAGGATCATCATCTTTCAGAGTATCAGTAGCTAATGAGAGACAGTGTTCTCACAAACCCTTATTCAAAGCAAACCAGCCTGGGTTCTTACTGTTTTCTACAGCCTGAGGGAGGGGGACTGATACACCTAGATAATTTTCTGAAACTCATATTAGCAAATTATTCTTATATTTCCCTTATTTTATCTATAATACTTTTCTTGATATAGGGAGAGACTGGCTCTTTAAAATTTATTTTTTTTTTAATGGCAAAAGCCCTAAGCTTGGATTCCTTTGGGGTTTTGCTTTTGATATGCAAAAAAACAGGCTTTTTGAATTCTAACACCTTTTCTCTCTCAAGAAGATTTGTCCTTGCAAATCAAAACCCTTCTCTTCAAGAGGACTTAAAACACTTAAAAGTGTATAATTTGATTCTATTCTCATATCTAGCTACATCATTCCTGCTTTAAGTCAATAATCCCCCAACACCTGAACTTAAGGTATAGTTTCATAGGACCATAGATAATGATCAAAAAGAAACATACTTTGCATATACTTTTTTCCCCAACATATCAGATAAGGATAGAATAAAATACTATGTGTGAAAAGTCAATTTAAATGGAAGTAATCATGGAGTGATTTAACAGTAGGATTTACAGCCATTGTTATTGAGGAAGGGTTACTTCTTAGAAAGGACATGAAACAAAGCTGGTAAAAATGAGGTTATTATTTCCAGCTCTTGCACTAAATAAAAACTTGCTTCTAGCCAAAAGAATTAAAAATATTGCTCTCACTCTCATAAAAAGCAAGAGGCAAGATTTGGAAGTAAGAACACAGCTTGCAGAGAGAATTCCGTCAATCATGGTGCTGTGGAATGTTCAGGCTAGAGACAGAATACAGGAAGTCAGAGTAGTGCAAAATGTATCAGGGGGAAGCAAAGTTATCTGTAGAAGACAAACCATTAAACGGTGGCATTTTAAAAGTTGTGCATTGGCTTTGCATATGCAAAGTCTAAGACCCCGGAGACAGACATCCAATCCCCGCAGAAAAGCAAAAGAACTTTCTCAAATCTTTCTGACACCTTGAAATCCAGGCATTGTAATAAATTAGTAGATAAATATTGGCATACTTACTCCAGAATATTAGGGAGGGAATGTAGAATATGGTAATAGAACCTACTGCATATCCGTTTCATTTTTAAAAATACATTTAGAAATGTGTGTCTCTCTTATTTCAAGTAGTAGATTCAGTCATTTTTCAATAAATCCTTTTGCAGTTTTCACAAAAATTTACAACTTTAAGCTAATGTTATGCATAGATATTTGGGTGAAGGGACTCTGTCTCACTCTCATTAAAGATTCTTCTCACCTCACATAGGATAAATCAGTTAATTAGCCATGTCTATATAAAGCAGATATTAGAATCTCTGTGCTGTACTCCAGAAAATAAAGTACTTGGTAAAGTAAGAACACATCATAATATACATTAAAGTATACTTAAACTAAAACAACTTGACTCCTTTCATGAAATTTCACGAATTTTACTTCCAGCTCCCACTTCAAAGTCCTGTCTCGAATTCCAATACAGAACAAACCTTGTTAGAGCGAGGTCCATGGTAGCAGGGTCCCCTCCTCCTTGCTGCCAGAGTCCCTGCAATGTCAATGTCCTATGACGGAGCTTTGAATAAACTCTGCTTCTTCTTGAACCCTTGACCTCACATCCTCTAAGTGGATGAAGTATTAGTGCATCAATATTATATTGAAATTCTATAATAAGAAACACATGCATTACATTTCTGGTATGAGAAGGAGACCATTTGAGTAACAGGAATTAGCACTCTCTTGAGGAGACGATGACACTTGATTCTATGGGTCATTCTTTATAAATCAAAATTTATTTAGTAATAGTCAAGCAGAAGAATGTGGGTAAGAGATCAATACATAATGTACTCTATTCTGGCCATGGGAGACGCAAATAGGGTTCAATCAATCTTAATGAAGTTTGTTTTTCTAGCATGTTCTAATTTTTTTTAAGCAATAACTGAAATGTTAATGCAAAGCAGGAAGGTGGAGGATCTGAGCAGGTTAAGTGACCTCTTGGGAATAAATTTACTTATCTATGACTACAGATGGTAAAGATGTTTTATTTTTTTAGATCATGAGCTTTGCGATGGTAATAGTGATTATATAGGGATTAACCAGCTACATCTTCCTTCTTTCTTCTATCAAATACTTTTCAGTATTTTTTAAGAAATAAGCTCAAGTCCTAGTTCCTTCAAAGTAATTGATTTGTTTTTTCTCGTCTGACCTCTAGTGATCACTCTCTTTTTTAAACTTCTACATTTTAGTACCCACCCTATCATTCATTTGCATTTTTCATTTTAAATGATTTGCCTTTAATGGTATAATAAAAGTCTGCAGTGGTTCCCAATATAAACACAGCCTTTTGAAGTCAGCAAATATGTCTTCTATTTCTTTTATTCTACAAAGTACCTTGAACATTGAATGCTGCTTCTAAGTCACACAATAAAAAGTGCAATACAAATGATTCGGCCATAATATACAAGTGTATATGGTTAGAAGTTCGGAGAACGGAGAGTTACAGGGCTTGGCTTCTGCGATGTTTCCAGGTAATGTCATGATCTTTCTGGGCAAGACAATTATTTCTGCATTAGCATAAAGAAAGAAGAAGTAGTGTTAAGGTAACTGTGTCAGTAATGTCATTCTTTTGAAGGCACAGATCTGATGAAACTTATTGCAAGAATCCTCCCATTGTAGTATCTTAGTTTAAGAGTCCTTGTAGCTTCATGAATAATATATGAGGAGTGACCACAGAGGAGGTGCCAGGTTTCGTACTAGCGCCCAGGTATTCAGTGATGTACCAAATGGGAATCCTTTATACCTTATAATTCTAACAGTTTGATGAGAAACAGAGATAACTAAAGAGTTTTTATAAGTGAAAGGTAGAATATAAGAGAAATAAATATCCCATTTCAGGTAGTGTTGGTCCAAGAATGTCCCTTATTAAAAAAAAAGAAGCAACATTTAAGCTCTGGTTGAAAAAAAAAAAAAAAACAGAGGAAGGCAAAAAGTGAAAATGATATTCCCCGGGAAGGAAAATATTGTAGATATTCTAGAAAAAATAAAATTAAAATGTGGACTGAAGCTCAGTGCAAAAGAAGAGAGTGTGAGAGAGGTTGACATATAGGCCATTGCTCAGTGATGGTGTTGGTCGAAAACCTGATCTGTTCTAAGCATTTGGTTGGTTGCTGAGGTTTCAAGACTAAAACTTACCATGTATTTCCTGACCAATTTTTCCTTCTCATCAAGGTAATAATCTAGTAGTGAAGATAAAAGCAACCAAGTTACTGATTTTAGAGTCATTCAGTGGGAAATTTTCTTTGAAGTATTAGAATTCATTCTCAGGGCCTCACACATGCTGGGCAAGGTGTCTACCACGGCGTTACACCCTTAGCTCTAGTTAGATTCCTTTTTCAAGAATCAAATTGATCTGAGATATCTGTAAAAGTAAATGTTATGGCTATTTTTAATCATAAGACAAAGATTATGTCTACAGGAATACCATGGAAGGGTTAAAACAATTTCCTTAAATTAGGTGGTCAATGCAGTTTCCCTGTGAAGGATTCTTGCACTGAGACTGAAACTCAAGGAAAGAGTGGAGCATGCCAGAAGAAATATGGAGGAAAGAGTAT
Organism: Muscardinus avellanarius; assembly: GCF_963383645.1. Lineage (NCBI taxonomy): Eukaryota > Metazoa > Chordata > Mammalia > Rodentia > Gliridae > Muscardinus > Muscardinus avellanarius. The sequence continues at coordinate 8,771,479 of NC_137791.1, read as the reverse complement.
GGGTGAGGACTTTGGGAGGGACCATGACATTTCCAGGAACCCACAATTCACCACGCATGGCTAGAGTGCGGTAAACAAGATAAGAGAATGGCTCAGGAGACAGCTATGCCGGATTGTCTGGATCATGGGAAAACCATTTCACTGGGACTGCATAGATTCTTGGGATTCTGTTAGCGGTCGTTTCTCAGGACCTCTGAACACATCAGGCTCTTTTCTCTCTTTTCTGTTACAGTATTTAATATTGTGTTGTAGGTGGCATGGCTTTGCTCCAGAAATCTGGGTTTGTCTTTTAGATTTTTCTATTGAGCTGGTGAGAAAGTTAACACAAGGTCCTTTCTCCATCACTAATGTTTCTGTTGAACCCAATGGCACAGAGGCCATGCTGTTGAAGCCTGTGTATTATAGGTTAGAGGAGCGCTACTAAGTATGGAATATGCTAACCAGGACCCACATAGGCCGACAAGGCAGTAACAGCCTCTTTATTTTGAAGGCGATGCCTCTGCAAACCTCATAACCCAACACTGCAAGGTGCAATGGCATGTGACTGTATTCTTGGCTTCTTAGGAGGCTGAGGCAGGAGGATCGTTTGAGGCCCAGGATTTAGAGGTCAATATGGGCATCATAGTGAGACCACATCTAGGGGAAAAGAAAATCATAAAGCAAAAACAAAACATTCAACACCTAAGCCTTTTACCCTATTACAATTCTTTGAATTTTAATTGGGTTCATTGCCCTCTCTCTGGAACACATATCTTCCCCAGGACGGTGAGTCTCATGGCATTTCCTTCTCCTTTAGTCCAATGCATGATGTCATTCAATACAGTAGAATAATGAGGCCTTCTTTGAGGTGTTAGCAAGTCCAAGTCTTCTCTGAAATATTCTATGACAGAAAGTAGAACAGTTAACAGAGCTCCAGGAGGAAACTATAACTTTAAAACTCCAGTTCCTTGTCTAGTTTCAAAAAATTTTGAACTGTTTCTATAAACTATACTTTTGCTTAATCAATATTTATAAAATATATACTTAAAGTCATTTTAATCTGCTTGAGTAAAGATTCTCTATGTGGTACAACTATTACAATTGAGGCTATCACTTAATTCATTTTACTCTAGGATGCACCTGGGTTTTGTTTGGACCAAACTGGTATATTAAATCATGATTCTTTGATGATTATAACTTCTGTATTCTTTATGCATTTTTATATCTTTTTGATTATTTGTGTGGTACTGGGAGTTAAACCCAGAAACATTCTACCTATGAGCTATACTTATAGCACTATTTTTTTTTTTACTTGGAAACAAGGTCTCAGTGAGGTCTTTCTAAGTTACTGACACTGGTCTTCAACCTGCAATCTTTCTGTCTTAGTCTCAAAAGTATTGGGATTACATGCGTGTGACACCACACCTGATTTGCATTTTTTTTTTTTTTTTTTGTCTTTAACTGAGGCAATGACTTTTGCCATTTTACCCACGATGTGATATCTTAAATAGTGTGGTCAGAAAACAGTTTCAAAGTCTTCTAACAGGCTACATACAATTTTTTTTTTTATCATATAGACCAGAAAATTAACATAGCCATGCCAAACTACAAGTATTTATGTCTCATGGCACACTTAGAGATTAAAGAAATCACCAGTGTGGCTCTGAAATTTCTACTTATTACTTGGCCCCTATATACCATCCCTCAAGGAGGGTGCCATGATGACACTTTAGGTCTTAGAGTATTTGTATGAAGTCTGGCGTTGTGGCCAAGGGTCTCTTAATACTTGGGTTGCTAGTTTTATGAACATATCTTCTTTTTCCAGCGCTGGTCTACTTATGAGCTTCTCGGTGAGGTTAGTACTCCTCTCGTCAGAGATTCCTTCTTGATTTGGTAAATGATGTATCCTCGGAGTCCTCCTATGAAAAATAGTTCTCTGGTTGTTTTCTTCAGGTGTATTAAATAGCCGCCCTGGCATGAGTATGTCTTTGAGCCTTTCAATCTTTCTACAATCATTTGCCATGTAAATTCTGGCATTCTATGTTCTTCATACAAACTATTATTTTTTCTCTCTCAGTGGTTTATGGTTCCATTCTATAAGCAAGATAATACCACTCCCTTATATCATAGCTGGGTATTAAATCTGTTTATCTAAATGGATTAAATTCTCTTATTCAGTCCTATTTTTGTCCCTTCAGGATCCCAGAATCTGATCAAATGTAGACTCTTCCATATTCTGTTTTTACATATCTAGTTGCTTTTGCAGCTCCTTTGAAATACAGCACATTTCATCTTTTTCCAGATTTAGTTGGATGCTTGGTAGATTATGCTATAAAACACACTCCATGAAAAAAGGAAAGTAGAGTCATATTTTAAAAGATATATATATATATATATATATATATATATATATATAGTAGTAAAATAGTAGAGAAGAGATGTATGTACTGCCTTCAGAAAATAGGGAAATATTCATTCAGGATACTGTGATTCAGACTTTTCATATTCATGTACGATTCAGGGGTACCTGAGGATTCAAGACTTCCAAATGCTTATAGGTGTTTCTGTTCCAAAACAAGGTCCTGCGCTTGGTTTGTCCAGTTGAAGAAGTTGAATCTCTTCTGAGTTCTCCTATCCTAACAATTAGACCTTGGACCTGAATGTCTATTTTCTCTGCCCTCCTGGAACAAGAGATAAGATCCTCAATATATACCACCAAGAGTGTACTCAGGCTCTTGTCCTTGGCTTCTAATTTCTAATTAATCACTCTTACATTGTCTTAACGCTTCTAAAATTTCAATGGAGTTTAGTAATAGATCCACAATTCAACTACTTTCACAGTACTGTTGTTCCTATATTTCTCCAACAGCAGACACATGTACCAGTTAAGGTATTATGTTCTGGATCTATTCCACTCCACTTACCACCGATGGTGAGAATCTCAACAGCTGCTTGCCTATCTTGTGCCCGGGAATTTTTGTGCTTCTGCTCCCAGGTGACATCAGGTGATTCAGCTCTCAGCCCCTCCTTAATGTAAGTTCGGATTCCCTGGAACCAGTTTTTACTGGTTGCATTCCCTGAAGAGCCATCTTTAATCTTGTTTGTGTAGGAGCTTCATTAGGGCACTCTTGATATGAATACTTGGGTGAAGGAATGAAAGAAGTCACAGCAGAGGAGAACTTGAACCGTGATGCCATCTCCAGGGGTGCTCAGCCAACTCTGTGAGGAGCTCTGTGCATAGGTCAACCATTCAGATGATACAAGATGGGAAAAGGAGCCTGGATTTATGGCCTCATGGTGGTCTGTAGGTATGCATGGACTTCCAAAAGAAGAATGACTTTAGAGATGTGGGTTTGATTTTTTCATTGGAGCTTACCAATTACTGTGATAATAATGGGCTTTTTTTTTTTTTGGGTGGTACTGGGGTTCCTGGAAGCCCTTCTACCTCCGGGCTACACTCCCAGACCTATTTTATACTTTTTTATTTTTGGAAACAGGGTCTCTTAAGCCAGCCGGGCTGGCTCTGAACCAGCGCGATCCTCCTGTCTCCGCCTCCCAAGCACGGGGATTGCAAGCGTGCGCCACCACGCCCCGCCAATCATGGGTTTTAAAATTACAATAGTATTCATATTAGTTTTGGAGAGTAAATCATTTTTTTTCTTAAGGTGGATCTGGAAAATACTTCATAATGTTTAGTACAATTTATAAGCTAGAAAATGGGGGGGGAGGGAAGACCCTAAAACACAGACTTAATGAATTGGGATAAAGAAGGCATCTTTAGACTGGATATCAGGTGAAATTCAAGAACAATTAAAGTATGAGTAATAGAGCAAGCTTAATAGACCGTGTAATAAAATTTATATTATTACCAAGGTAAAATATGTGTTTATTCAGAGTATAAATAAGGAAGTACTATAGTACAATAACCAGTTTTATTTACAGCGTGATTTTCTGGATGTCCACTTTAAGATCAATGACCAAAAACTTAGAAAACTCTTCCTGTGTCTCAGTTTGCAATGTACAATTAATATGTTTAGATAAGAAGCATATAGTATCTAGATAAACAGACTATATGAGGAGACAGAGGGTCAAGAAGACAAGTAGAATATGTATATCCAAATTACTATTTCCTTTAAACATAGATGATTTGAAACATTACCGACAGGTGAAAAATTCAAGCATTCTAAGATTGATAAATTAATAGTTGCTAACAGACAAATTGTCATTTTTTTAAAAATAAGATATAGAGGTTGGAAAATACTACTGACAAATAAGGAGATGGGTAAGTACATAATCACAAAACCAATAGATAGCTTTTGTTATTGCCTGTCATTTTTTCCCTCCTTTTCTTCCTTCTTTCTTTTTTCTTTTTCTTTTCTTTCCTTTATTCCTTTCTTTCTTCCTTTTCTTTTCTTTTCTTTTCTTTTTTTTTTTTTTTTGGTAGTACTGGGGTTCCTGGAAGCCCTTCTACCTCCGGGCTACACTCCCAGACCTATTATATACTTTTTTATTTAGAAACAGGGTCTCTTAAGCCAGCGAGTCTGGCTTTGAACCTGCGCGATCCTCCTGTGTCTTCCTCCCATGAGTGGGGATTACAAGCGTGCACCACCACGCCCGGCTCCTTCTTTTCTTTATCTCATTTTTACCTACGGCAGAAAGCCTGTGAAACTTCACTGAAAATTCCAATGTGGAAATATAAATCTTTTAGGATTTTGAAGTTCTAATTCAAGAATCTGAAGGATCCAGGCAGTGTTACTGGTAGGCAAGTTAGAACTTAGAAATAAGATAATGGTTATCAGAAATGTGCAGCCAACTAACTCTTTGGTAGAAAATATTTTTACTTCATATTTTATACTATAAATTTTGATGCCAAAAGGATAAACTTATGTCAATAGTTTAAGAGCATTTCCCAGAGATTAGAAAACAGCAGTTAATAGCAGAAGCCTCAGAGATATTGCTACAATTATAATAGTAATAGCTATCATTAAATTAGCACTTATTACTGTTTACTATGCTCCAGCCTCAAATATATTATTTATTTCACATTTATCTTATTAATAAGGAAGTACTATAAAACATGTTTTATTGGAAAGTAATAGAGTCTTAGGATAAGTTTCTAAATTAAGAAGGAAACACAGAGTATAAATGACAGATAATAGATTCAAACACAGGCAAGACTGATTTTGAAGCCAAGATTCTCAACAAATTATTTGCCATGGTACACTGGTGAAATGCAGTAGATAGATAGATAGATAGATAGATAGATAGATAGATAGATATACATATATATATATATATATATATATATATATATATACAATCAAAATCTCAATGACATGGAAATTTTTCTGCAAAAAGATGCATTCATACACACACACAGACACACACACATCATTATGCTGATATATTTCAGATGGATTTTAAGTTCAGCAAGTTGTACAATGCTGGATAGAACGGGGTAGAGCATCCAATACAAATTAAAACATATGGCATAATTACAGGCTGCTGCAAAAAAATCACCCACTCATCTAGAAAAACATATGCTCTGTGAATATATGATACAGAAAGGTAAAAGAACCATTTAAACTCAGAAAGTAAGAATGATTAATACTGTAGAAGGAGTTACACTCACACACACACACACAGACATGATATTTTGCTACACTACAGAAATGATTCTATTATAATCATTACTGGTGATTTTTTCTAGTATACTATCAAAATTATATTTGGAAATGTACAATGACTCCCAAATATTCAAAAAACAATCTGGTAATTTTGACAATATTTTCACTTTTCATACCCAGCCTGTAGAATTTTAAAATCATAATATATACCAAAAGAAGAAATGACCGAGGGAAAAGATACTTATAAAAGTCACAAGTTTGTCATGAAGAACAATGTTTATAGCAATACACATGCAATATTTTGTAGAAGAGAAATATTCAATAGTTTTAGGTGAAAATAATTAGAAAGGAAACCATGAATAATATTAGGATCTCCATATAGGAGCTTTAAAAACAATGGCTAGAAATGCGAATCTGAAATAATTTCAATGCAAAGAAAATAAATACAGTTCAGAGGACTCATTGAGATCTAGAGAGAGAAATATGGTGATGAGGTTGAGAAGAATCAGGTGGTCTGTTTCAGAAATGCTCACACAGCACAGTGGGGGTCGTCTAGGTGAAAATCTAAAGAAAGAGGGCATTCATTCAGAGGGCTGCCTCTGCACCCAGCATAGGAAACAGAGGTAGTTCTTAGCTCCAATTTTATAATGAAGTAACTAAGCATTTTTAATATGACAATAATAAGCATGGCCATGTGTCAAAGCAAAACTAACTCTGAATAGCTTTGGGCTTATAGACTGTCTTAAAAAGTTATAATTACAACACCGTTGGTAACGTGCAAGAATAATAATTTTGTGAGAAAGAGAAAAATATATATCTACACAAGGGAAAATAATGAGTTTGGAAACAAAATATATGAAACTATTATCCCAATATTAATTTATCTTAGAATTTTTTTTTTGTGGTACTAGAGATGGAACCCAGGGACATTCTACCTCCAAATGACACCCCCAGCTCTATTTTTTATTCTTTATTTTGAAACAGGGTCTCACTGAGTTGCAGAGGGGCTCACTAAGTAGCTGAGGCTGTCCTCGAACTGCGATCCTCCTGTCTCAGCCTCCCAAATGCTGAGATTACAAGTGTGCACCACCATGCCCGGCTACCTTAGAAATCTGATTAACAAAAGAGTAACTAACTCATCCCCATTGTTAAGAAATTAAAATCTTTTTTATATCTTGTGGTATTTGGGATTGTTGAACCCAAGACCTTGTACATGTGAGGCCAGTGCTACCACTAAACTACATCCATAGCCCTGAAACTAAAAGTTTAATACGCATGAAATTCACAGAGTATAGCAATGCATCCTTTCAAGCAATGTAACATGGGCTTTTAGTCACTCACTCTATTTATTTAAATATACGTATCTAGAGACAGTCATGGTGGCACAAACCTGATATCCCAGTACTCGGCAGGCGGAAACAGGAGGATTGCTGGTTTGAGACTAGTCTCAGCAATTTAGCAAGACCCTGTTTCAAAATAAAAAAGTAAAATGGCCTGGGAATATAGCTCAAAGGTACAAGACCCTTGGGTTCAATCTCCAGTAACTCCCACAGACAACCACATACACATATAAATATATGTTTGTGTGTGCACACATTATATACTTTCTTGGCATTTTTATTAAACTATGATTTTAATGTTTATTGTAAACTCATTGCCATAGGTAATATTAGCACAATCTACCATTACATAGTATTGTTACCACAGTAATTATCTGATTTATGAGTTATTATAACATACATACGGTGATACCTCACTTTCAAAACAATCTTTTAAAAGCTTATTTTAAAAACTAGTCATTTCACATTAAAAATGTTTTACTTTTTTCTATTATCATAGTAAGAAATATTTTTTACTTTTTAAGAATATATTTTTACTGGCCCATCATAATCACACAATATAATGAAGTTCAGAGTAGCAGGGACATATATGCACCGGGCGCTTGGAAAGCCTCCCCTGGCTCCCTCCCCATACATAATCATGGGAATGGTATTAATATTTTCACAGATGTACATATCATCATGTAATTACTTTTTATAATGATGAATTTAGTAAAATGTAAAATTGAATAATTTCAGGGCCTTTGAGGCTCATTATGAAGCATCAATAACAACATTTATTTGAAATGCCAGCAATCCACATTGCTTGATTCTGATATTCTAGATTTAAGTTGGGGCCCTGTTGCTCACAGAGGAGTTAACATTCTGGAGAAGGAAGACACTGTAGGCGGTGATCAGGCTATTAAAACATATGAAGGAAGAGAATAAGAAAGAAGGCATGAGTCATAGGTCAGCTTTCTGATGTTGGAATTTTTATCAGAGACTTTCTGAAAGGGGGAATAAATTACACTGAGATATTTTGGTAAAACATTCTAGGCACAGAAAAGACTAAGAAAATGGTCTAAGTGTGATCATGTATTTCATAGCACAGTGTGGAGGCCTGTATGTTTGGAGTGAGATTAGATGCTAAAAATATAGATGGGTTATACACACACACACACACACACACATGCACACGCACACACACACACTTTTATACAAGTGTATGTATGGAAATATACACATATCCTTACATTTGTATGCCTACATGTATATAAACATACACTTATGTTTATATTCTTGACACATGTGAGTCATGTATATAAACATAAAGATATGTTTATAATAAAAGTCCATATTCTAACACTATGACTTATTTAGGTCATAAACACCTAATGTACATAAAAGATATTGTGTAATTCTAATACATGAACTAGGGAAAAAAATTCAAGAAAATAAATTCTATCAGTTTTAGAAAATGCAAAAAAAAATACAGAGAACTTATTTCTAATGATAATGAAACAACTGATAGTAGTGTGTTTTTTCAAACCACATTTCTCTTACAATTTTTCTTTGTCATAAGTTAAATAGATGCTCTTTGACGTACTCTCTATTATTTCTTTTTTTTTCTGATGGTCCTTTAGCACTGGTATGAGGTGGAGGTTTAAAAGAACAAAGAAAAATAAATGTAAAAGGAGAGAAGAAAACCTATCTTAATTGTTAATCATTATTATAGTGACTATTTGAGGTCAATTTAAGAAAATATTTTTTTTTTAATTCCATAAGATACCATAAAGATGTAGTACATTTAGAGAGATTGCCTTGAATGAATTCTTTTTTTTTTTTTTTTCCAGGTCTGGAGATGGAACCCAGGGGCATTCGACCTGCGAGCTACACCCCCTGCCCTATTTTTTTATTCTTTATTTTGAAACCGGGTCTCACTGGGTTGCAGAGGGCCTCACTAAGTAGCTGAGGCTGTCCGTGAACCGTGACCCTCTGGTCTCAGCCTCCCCAGTGCTGGGAGTACAAGCGCGCGCCACCACGCCTGGCTGCCTTGGATACATTCGTGATGAGATATGATGACGTGGTAAATGTTAGAGTTGTTCTTGTATGAAACTCAGCATTGGTAATTTTTCTTTAGAGCTTTCTGCTATGTTTGTTTTTCTTTTGTCAGGACATCAGAGGATGAGTTAAAAAGCAAAGACAATCTGTTCACTTAAGATTCTTATTATTCATATTTTATCCCATTTTTAACCTCTGACTTAAAAACATTGTGAATGTTAGCACTTAAGCCGTTACATGGCTTCATATTTATTTCTTCCTATCAATTTTCTTTCTGGAAATGATTGGAATACCTTTTACCAGGTTAACCTTCAAAAAAAATCACAGCATACAAAAAAAATTCTTTCAGTATGCCTGGGTCCACATTTGGCCTTAATCTCTTTGTTCGTTTTTCGACACAAATATCCAGAACAAAATTTTATTTTCCTCAGAGCAAAGAAACACTGTCTGTAGCTTTCATGTTTAACAACTCAACAACCTTTTTTGCTCAAGATTAAATACGTTATTGTGTCTACAGGCAGTTGCATATTTATTACTCCTGAGGCAGTGGTATTTGAAATAAATGGAATTGAATGACTCTGTGAAACGGTTTCTGAAATCCATATAGCTGGAGTTTTCTATCTAAAAGGAAAAGAAAACATTTCAGATCCTCACCAGAGAAGAGTCCAAGTGAAACACGAGACTCGGAAAAAGAGGTGCACGTTTCATTGGCGCTAAGTTCTCTTTGGCTGTGAGTCTGAGTTATTAAACTTATTTCACAAAAACATCATGTGCATCACATTTAAACTGAAGTGTCTGGTTTGGCAGTTCTTGTTCTGTACAAATCTACATAAAACATATTTAAAAACCCCAAATTGACATAAGAAATATGAAGGAAAATACTAACTGCATTATAAGTAAATAATTACTCAAACAATACCTACTTTTCTTTTGAGACTTGACATGGCTGACTGTCAATGCTTTTATTAAGAATAAGTTTTGCCCAAAACATAATCACTTTCATGAGGAATTAGAATATCAGTATAATGAGTGACACAGGTATGCATCCTGAGCTATTAAACTATTGGGAGTTATACTTCTGATATGTCCAGGTAACTTCCGTGGGACCTTTTCTGTCCTCACACTGATCACTTGAGCCAATGAAGGCAGAAGGCATCTGGAGAGCCAAATATCGAAAGAAACTAATGGCTGGGGGTAGAGTTTCTGTTGCCTATTGACTTTAAACTTTAAGGAAGGCTTCTGTGGTGCAAAAATGATGGTAAAAACAATAAATAAAGAATGCAGTATTTCCGTCCTAAAGAATGTAAAGGTTGAGTTTGAGGCAACCATAGCTGTTAGCAAGGGAAGAGTGAATATTTACGATGATGATGTTCAACATCCTTATTTTATGTACTTTTATTGGTGCTCTGTAATTTCACATCATAATGCAGTTCAGAGTGATAGGGATATACAAGCACACGGCACTTGATGACTTTGCCCCTTCTCCATCCCCATTGCCTCCACTTCCCCATATATAATATTGAGATTGGCTTTGGTAATTTCGCATATTTACATAGTGTCCGTGAGCGAATCTAAAAGTGAACAGAGTCAACTGAGAAAGCACCACATTCTTTGTATAATCTCTCCTTAATCTCTAATTTGCTTGTGAACCCTGTGTTTAAAAGGCAAGTCCAGGTATAGGTAGAAGAGTCCCTAGGATCTTATAGTTGCCTGTAAGGAAAAGCTAAATGCTTGCTAAAACATGCAAACCAAAAACTCAACAATTTTTTGGTAACATAATTTTCACAAATTCCAAGATATAATCCAATTATTCTGCATACAATGGACTAGGGATATGTGACGCACTCCATGAAAAGAATGACTAGTTTGTAAAATAATCAAGCAAAATATCAGTAAGGTATGGATAATCTGAATATCCACAGTAGCTAGCCTGATCTTTTTGATAGTTACGCACTACTTCTCCAGTTGCCGCAGCAAATTAAAACTCACATAAATTAAAAGAAATAATGAGGATAAATGCAGGAATCAATAATATGAGAATGGAAAACTAATAGGATAGCTCAACAAAATAATTAATTTTGATATAAAGATCAAGAAATGGGAAGCAGGTACATAAATTACCAGTATGGTAATAAAACAGTATTTGTCACTAAGAGTAGTCCAACCATATATATATATAGAATAATAAGAGACATTATGAACGATTTTCTGTCAACAACTTCAACAATTTAGATTAAACAGACAAATTTCTTGAAAAGTGCAACTTATCAAAGTTGACAGAACCCAGCAGACAAGATCTGAATAACGTCATGTCTAGTAAATAAATTAAATCCATTATCATAAACCTCCCAAACAAGAAGACTTCAGGATCAGATGATATCATTGGCAAATTCTTTCAATCACTTAATGAAAAAATAACATCAGTGGTGTCTACAGTCTCCCACAAGAGAGAAGGCTTCCAAAATCACAAACATTTATTAAATAAAAGAATGCTGGAGGCAAATATGCCTCCATGAACCAAGATGCAAAATCAATTAATGACACTTTAGAAGGTCAAATCTAGAAGTATGTAAACAGTATAATGCATTATGACTGAGAGATTTTGTCACAAGAATGCAGGGTTTATTTAAGTTCCCCAAAATGATCTGATACAATTCACTCTATCACTAGACTAAGAGGAAATATAATTTTAATCAACTCAAAGGAGCATGTGATAACGTTTCATATTCTTTCAAAAGTAAAACTTGTGGCAGTTTAGTAACATAAGGAAAATGTCTCGACCTAATTAATGAAAACCCTAGGTCTGTCTAGCATCACACTTAATACTGAACATTTGATAACTTTCTCCCAAGTTGAAAAAATTTTTAAAAGCCTCTTTTCACCAATGCTATGGATGTTTTAGACACTAAAAATAGGAATAATAGAATTAAAAGAATTAAAAGCACAAAGGTGAAAGAGGAAGGAGCAAACATACTTGGAAATGGCAAAAAAAATATTGAATAATCAGCACAATTATTAGAATCAACCAGTGAATTGAATAAGATAACAGGATACAATATTACTACATGGAAATAAAGTGTGATTTTTACATATTACTAACAAATTTTTTCAAATGAAATTTAACACGTTCTATTTGTATTACTGACCAAAATGTAAAATAAATTTAACCAAACAAATGGCAAGACTTCTATACCAAATTTATAAAACAGTTCTGAAATAGTGAGAAAAGATCTTATCATAGACTCCATTTTGTTGAGATATTAATCACTCTCAAATTAATCTATGGAGAATGGTCTTCTGTTTATAATCATTTAACTGCCTAATGCCTATTATAAAAAAGATGGGCCAATCTCTTGGACTTTACTTTCAAATTCTTGATCCCAGGGAACTAAATAGTTTGAAGAACCCATTGTGACCTGTGACTCACAGAGTCTAAGTTAAATTAGTTACTACAATATGAATCAAATTTCTCATTGCCTTTCTCAAGTGGGGATATAACAAAAATGATAATAACAAAGTATTATTGTTACAACAAAACTAAATTGGAAAAAATCTTCAAATTAAAAATGTAGCACAGATATGAGGGCTGATTATATGCAATGAAAAATAAAAGCGCCCTTAAAATTGACACCTATCATATGTTCAAAATCAATAAAATTGACACCTATCATATGTTCAAAATCAATGAAATTGACACCTATCATATGTTCAAAATCAAGTGAGAACTCTTTTTGCAAATTGCTTATGTTGTGAAATAAATAGAACTCCTTGATTTTATATTTCTCTATCTAGACTGATAGAAATGGAATTTTTGGTAATAGAAGAGTATTTTATGATTTATTTTATTAGGATGACATATGAAAACTCAAGAGTTACTTTAATATTTTTATATTCCCAAAAGTCTCTCATGAGGTCTTTAAAATTACTACAACCCTTTTGAGTGTCAGGATAAAAAAAAGTCATTATTGATTAAAGTAAGATTTGAATGAAGTCACGAAGGAGAGGAAATTTGAAAAATATATTTAAAGAGTCACCTCTAAAAATTAAATATCAAAAATATATCTGCCTTGTTGCTAGAAATAAAATTCTATGACATGACAACGGAGACATGCTTTCTTCTTCAATAAGCTGACAGGCTTTGCTTTTTAAATTTTAACTGCGCAAGTTAGGATGTGTGCTAGTTATTAAAAAAAAAAAAAGACTCTCAGACATTGTCATAGACAAATTGAGGTATAATAGAGCAGGAGATGGGTGCTTTACAAAGTAACCTCAGAAACATTTCAGGGTCCTAGGAAATGCTCCCACATCAGCACAGGACTTTAACCTATTTCCCAATCTAGATATTTTGAAGCTGAAAGACCTATTTGAAATCACATGAACTTTTCAAACTTCCCTTTTTCAAACCACTCACTTGAAGGGTGCTGCAAAGCTGCAGAGAAGTAGTCCGAGGATGCTCATGGGTAGTGGTGGCTTTATATCTCCTTATCTGCAGTGACTAATCATTTCTTCCCAGCCTGTTAAGAAGTGAAAGAGTTATCTCTAGCTTTGAGATCTCCCCCCACCTGTCTCCTAGTTGCAGCTGATTTCTCCACATGCTAGTTCACATTTGCTGAAGAAAAAATATATAACCTCATTATCAACACGAGGATGTGTAGTGCGATTTCCAAAGGCATCTAGTAATTGCCTATCGATACTATATTATCTGCTTAGGCAGTCCTGGAATACTCTGCATTATCTATTTAGCCAAATAAATATTGGCTTTTTCTGTGTTGAGAGGGACGGGAATGGGGAGAGGGGCACCGAGCCCTCTGCATGGATGTCATTGTCAACATGATTTACATCTTGAGGTGAGATTATAATGCACCAGTAAAAGAACAAAAAAATTCTATTTGCCAACACTGAAAATTCCAGTAAGGACAAATGAGTTTGGGGTGTTACCATTTGGGTAAAGAGATAAAAAAGGATAAAGAAACCCTTACTTTTGTTTTAATATATTTCTTCTCTCTAAGAGTAGTCCCTCCTGAGTTTTCTGAAGCTCCATATTGTCTGGTATTCGTAAACAAATGGGAATTAAATGCCATCTCCATGCCACATTGTATTAGCTGAAACTAAAGTCAGCTTAATTTTTTTCCGATTGAGTTCTTTCTTTTTGACCCTTTGTCCTTCAGATTTAACAAGGAGAATGGAGTTTGTTTAGCTCAGAAAAGCTTCAGAGAAACTTTAGAACATCAGAAAAAGAACAGAGAACTCTAACCATTGAGCCAATATTGTAAGTCAGACTGATATAAATGAATAATTTTATAAGAGTTTGCTTGCTACCAACTAATTTCTAAAAAATATATGCATAATACATAATCACAGCTGAGAGACCTGATTCGTTTGAAATAAAATTAGAATGCGACTTTCTTGGAGATTTCAGGAAAAAATAGTCACACATTAGACTTCAAGTTCCAAGTCCAAAAATAGTTAACAGTAATTCATCTGGGAAGGGTAAAGGGAACAGCCGAGTGCACTGAGGAGAGAAATATAGAGTGTACAAGCCTGGTGTGGTGGTGCATGTCTATAATTCCACTACTTAGGAGGCTGAGACAGGAGGGTTGCAGATTTGAGGACAGCCTTAGCAAGTAGGGAGACTCTCACCAACCTAGTAGGAACTTGTTTCAAAATAAAGTAGGCCTGGGAATATAGCTCAAAGGTAGAATACCCCTAGGTTCAATCCTCAGTATCACCAAAAGAGGAGAGAGAGAGAGAGAGAGAGAGAGAGAGAGAGAGAGAGAGAGAGAGAGAGAAAGAGAGAGAGAAAGAGAGAGAGAGAGAATGAATTGTGTTAGCACATTGAACCTCTGTGTGAAAAATAACTGTATTGTACTCACAAAAACATTTTTTAAAAAAATTAAAAAAGATATAAGCTATATTTCATGTTAACTGAAAACATATCCGTTGATTTCAAGAATGTGATGCTACTTTGGGAACAAGTTGCATCATGCTTAGTTGAAAGACTTATTAATTTTTATTTGAAAAGTAAAAGGTATTTAGTACACATAGCATCCCATCTCATCCAGGTGGGCTAATATGCAATATATGTGTCATATGTATAATCTGTTGTCAGTGACAAAAGAATGAAACAGAGGTTCAGAAAGTGATTCGGTTAAATATAAATCAGATTTAAAAACAATATCAAGACTAAGGAAATGCTACATAATGCTGTTCGTTTTAAAGTGTATTAATAATCAGCCATATTAAAAAAAATTTAGCAGAATCTCAATAGTACTAATACTGGTGAGGATTTATACTTTCTCTTCAACCCACTGCTTTATGATAAAGTATTCCGAGGAACCTTTTCCACTGATTTTCCCCATGACTTAGAGTCTTCTGCATAATCCCACACAATGTCTTTTCATCATAAACATCTGGAATTCACTGCCATCATGTCTCCAAGCTTTTCACTCTTGTTTTCTTGTATTAAAATGCTAATTATTATCGTAAAGACTTCACAAGTGTGATTATCAATATCTTACACTTGAGATAGAAAGCATCAGAATGATTAAACAATTTGCTAAACCGCACATGGTTACCAAGTGTCAGTGTTATAATTAATCCAAAATCACATTCTCCACGCCTACTGTGCAAATCTCCTCACTTTCTTTGTACATTTACACCAGGTTTTTTATTTTTATGCCTGGTGTAACAAATTTTTAGAAACAAACATTAAGCCACATGCGATGGTGCATACCTGTAGTTCTAAAACTTAGGAGGCTAAAACAGGAGGATCACAGGTTCAAGGCCAGCCTCAGTCAATTAGTAAGGCTCTCAGCAACCTGCCAAAAACCTATGTTAAAATAAAAATAAAAAAAAAATTAAAAGTGCTAGGGAGTATAGCCTGTGGCTTCAATCCCAAGCATCAAAACAATAAAAGTAAATGACGAAAGAAAATAATTGGCATTGATTTTAATATGATTTGGCCATAATTGTTTCATATGTTCAATGAAAGATAGTTAAGTATCTCAGAGCTATTCGGTATCTTGTCCACTATTTAAATTTTTGTTCATTTCTTATTGAACAAAAATCCCTGAAGAATTACTTTAAAAATTTATTTTAAATAATAATAATAAAAGCAACAACAACTACAGAGCTAAAAGAAAGTTTAGCAAGTTAAGTAGAGAGCATGGCTGGTATGTACATGTGGCCCTAAGTTCAATCCCTGCACCACCACAAAATATTTTTTTAATTGCAAAATGCACACATTGTAAAAATACGTACTAGTACACATTTCATCAAAGTGAGAATAAAGAGATTAGACTTAATTGTAAAAGTATGAAGCATAATATATAGAAAACTTTTATTAATTAAAAACAAAAATCTAGCTGTATATGTAGATATATGTAGAAAATACATTTATATATGCAGAAAGTATAAATATACATTTATACACAGAAAAAATCCAGCTATTTATTTATTTATTTATTTATTTATTTATTTATTTTATTTTTGTGGTACTGGGGTTCCTGGAAGCCCTTCTACCTCCGGGCTACACTCCCAGACCTATTTGCATTTTTATTTGGAAACAGGGTCTCCTAAGCCAGCGCGAGGGGCTAGCTTCGAACCTGCGTGATCCTCCTGTCTCTGCCTCCCAAGCGCGGGGATTACAAGCGTGCGCCACCACGCCCGGCCTAAAATCCAGCTATTTATATATGCAAAATATACATAAAATATAAAGTTATAGGCAACTTCCAAATTTTAGAAATAGAATGATACTTGGTAAAGAACTATTAAAAAGTGTTGGCAAAGTATGATAGCATTCAAATGATCAGGCTGTTGTATGCTTCTCCCTGTATTTACCCAGAGATATTACAGAAGCCAAAAGAAAGCTTACATAAGAATAATTACCTGCCCACACAGACACACAGGTGAGCCAGCCTGGGATGGAGGAGGCTGTCCTGAGCTGGCCTGCTTCTTGCAGGGATGGATTGTGGAGATGAGGACTGCCAGGAGCAGAGAGAATCAAATCGACAGGCAGCAGTGATCGAAAGCCTTCAGTTTCCCTTCAGCTTCTTCCTGACATTGGGGGACACTGACTTCTGGTTCAGTCTGTAATGATAGCCAGTCTCTGGGGGTAGTGGAGAAACATCTAGGTAGTATATGACTTGGTGGGAATAACAAGTGGAATGTTGATCATGCGGTATATAGTTGGGAGGAATGAGTTTTTGTGTTCTACTGCAAAGCAAGGTGATGATAGTTAACAATAATATGTATTTTTGAATTACTGTAATAGAAGATGTAAATGCTTAAGCTGATAAATATGCTAATGGTCCTAATGGGTCACTACCCATTATGTATATGTATGTAAATCATTACAATATATACCATAAATACGACAATTATGCGTCAATTAAAATAAAATATTAGAAATTATAAGGGATTTTTAATAAAGTAAGTCGCAGTTTAAAAAAAAAAGAGTAGCATGAGCAGAAGGAAAGAGAGGACAAATTCCAAACAAATTCCAAACATCATTTCTCTGTCCACCGTGGCTCTAGGATCCAAGGCTGGTTGTCAACCAGCCTGTCTTCCTTATATTTCTAAGAACATAAGGTGAACCCTTAAAGGGTTTCCTTGTGGAGTAGAAGGAAACTCGTATAACTGACAGTGGTTCTGAGTCATCTGATATCTTGGATTCTCCTCATCCACTCCGTTTAAATTTATCTGAGGGACGCAGACCTTTCCCAGGGCACATTACTGTAGAGAATATAAACAGATACATGCAAATAAGGTAAGTACTACCTTAAAGATATACAACAAACAATGTGTATCACGAAAGCAAAATGAGTGGTGTGCAAAAACCAATTTAAGCACGAAAAATACAAATACTTTAAATATTCAAATAGGCATAAGAGTATCAGAGATGGGCCCAAGTTTAATTCGGCTGGAGGTCTTCAATATTGTGACTTTTTTCCATAAAATTAAAAAGTTAAATAAGATGTGAGAATAGAAATTTAGAATTAGAAAATGCCACTAACACCACAACATCTGAAAAATATTTTACTTTACAAGTTTATTGAGTTTAGCTCTCTGAAGTTCTTCAACAATTTCTTCTTTTTTTTTTTACATATGCTTTGACCATCTTTTCTAATTAATGAAAATGGTCCAAAAAGATTTACTCTGAGATAATTGAAATAAAAGATAAAATTATATTTTATATTCAGCAAATAATTATAATATATAAAGATAATAGCAAAGATATATGGATACAAAAATAAGAGCTACAAGAATAGAGAAATACAGTAGAAGAAATTAATTAATGTAATACCTTGAATTATAGTCTTATTTCTGTGAAAATGTATTTTAAACTCTTAACTGATTTTAGCAGTTCCCATTGATAAAATCATCTTATAAAAAAAATCAACATAAATCTTTTTCAGTGATATCGACTTAGAAAATGCAATTTACAAAAAAGATGTCACTTTACATTAGTAATAAAACCACAAAGTGTTATAAAATTAACCTAAGACCATATACCTTCTCTTGGTGGTAATAGTATAAATTTTAGGAAATTATGAGTACAGTTAAGATAATATGAATAGAAAAAAACATTATATGTTTTTGCAGGGGATTTCTTCACTCTTTTTTAAAGGTAAAGATCAAATGTTATACTAATGTGAAATTACCAGCGCCAATCTCAGTATTATAGATGGGGGAAGTGAGAGGGGGATACTCACCCAATACTGTGTGCCTCTGTCACTTTGAACTACATTACGATGTGAGACTACAATGCACCAATAAAAGCATATAAAAGACTTAAAAAAATAAGGTGTGAAATCAGCTAGTGAATATCAGGGCTTTCAACAAGGACTTTCTTTGGGGCCATATTTCGCTCTGAGTCTTCAATGAGAGACAGCAGGTACACAGGCATCAAAGGGCCCGTGATGACTGAGCAGGGTTTCGACAGCATGAAGTGGACGTTTTTCTTAATTCTTAGATTAAGGAAAAAGTATCTGCTATCTTTGAATTTAATAAGAAGAAATTGAGAGCAAACATCAAAAGTGCATGATAGCCCTATAAATGTATGATATTTGAATATTATTCATTTTTGTGTGGTATTCTCGTAACTTTTAATAACATTTTAAAATGTATGTTCAGATACCCAACTTTGTACTTCATTTTACTAGTACAGTCTCTCAACTAATATTTTAATCCTGTTTATAATTTCCTGATGAATATAGCCCTTTCTGTTATTGTTTATGGGATAATTATATCTCCAGTGAGTTAATCTAATTACTGTAGGTGGTCAAATTAATGATAATCTGGTTCTTGGCACCAGTTTACAGAAGACTATAGAAACACCACATGTTTCTGTTTGACTATGACGCACATTATCAGTATAGATGTGACCAAAGATGTTACCATCTGGATATCCAAAGCAAGTAAGTAATCAAACTCAGGCTGTATTTAATATTTCTGCTACGGCTTAATCCATTTTGATGGATTCTAGGGTGCTTTATTTAAGATTTATTTCCCTTTTCTTGTAATGCATGATACTTTGATTTAAAAACTTTGGAATATTATAAAAATAAATAACTGGACTCATACTTAACAAAACATTAGGGCAATGACAGAGGATATGAGAGAGAGAGTAACAATGTGTGATTGGCGAAAGCTTGAAAAAGCTTCCAGCTCTAATGTGAGAATAAATGTATTTGGACAGATGTCTGCTCTTTTACCATTTATCAGACCTCTGCAAAATTTTTATCTCCTCTCTTTTTCTGCATTTAAGTCCTTCAATTTCTCAACGTTTTACTCGATCCTTCTAAGATCACCTTGCTACCTAATCCTGAAAACCCTGGAAATTACACTTGTGTGGGAATAAGGATGTTCACTGCAGGCATTCTGAGGTCAAACACAGTACAGTTATATTTTGATTGTCTGGTAATGCTGCAGAAATTAATTTACACCCTTTAGCCTCTATCACTCTTTGGAGCTTGTCCTGGATTCTCCGTCTCCTTCCTCCAGCCATTTTCCTGCCAATTTTCATCACTACCATTACCTTCATATTTAATTTGTATGTGTTTGAGTATATGACTCTTGGTAAGATGTTATACTTCGCGGAATAGTGTCCCTCAAAGACTGACATACACCTGAATCTTTGGAATGCAACATTATTTGAAGTAGTGTCTTTGAAGACAAAAACAACTTAAAAATAAATCATTCTGGAATAGGGTGCCCGTATAAGAACAGGGGAGCCGGGCGTTGTGGCACATGTTTGAAATCCCCACACTTAGATCTGGGAGTATAGCCCGGAGGTAGAAAGGTTTCCAGGAACCCCAGTACCAGAAAAAAAAAGAAGAAGAAGAAGAAGAAGAAGAAGAAGAAGAAGAAGAAGAAGAGGAGGAGGAGGAGGAGGAGGAGGAGGAGGAGGAGGAGGAGGAGGAGGAGGAGGAGGAGGAGGAGGAGGAGGAGGAAGAAAGAAAGAAAGAAAGAAAGAAAGAAAGAAAGAAAGAAAGAAAGAAAGAACGAACGAACAGGGGAACTTGGGCACAGACTCTGATGCTGGTGGTCACATAACAATGCTGGAATAGATCAAAGTTATGCTGCCACAACGAGAATGCCCAGGGTTTCAGCAGCCACCAGAGGTGAGGGAGAGATGAGGATATGAAGATACCATCTGCACTTTGATTCTGAACTTTCATCCTCTAGTTTCATCCTCTAGAACCACGAGAAAACAAATCTTTCTTTAAACTACTCAGTTTAATTTCTTATAACCACTGGAGAAAACTAGCATAAACGTATCAAGGTTGATTAGTATTTGACAGCCTTTAAACTGGTCAATAAAAGTATATAGGGGCCTTCAGAGAAAATGAACCAACAACCCACTGTTTATGGGAATTGAGTCACATGACTATGCGTGGTGAGAAGTGTCACACACTGCCATCTGCGTTTTCTAAACTTTACTAAGAATTAACATCATATTGTTATAAGGATAAAACTATACTTAGAAGAAAATAATGCTAGGTTTCAGAGATAGTAGTCTAAGACATGTTTTATCACCTATAATTTGTGTTTGTGTTTAAGTTGAAAACAACTGTAGATCTTATATTAGCATGCTCATCAACGGTAGAATTTAAAATTTGAAGATTTACCAAGAGAGTTGATTGTTCTGTTCTGTTATTTTATGACTATGTTGAATAGATATGCCTTGTGAAAGAGAAAAGTCTTTTTTTTCTGGTAGCATTCCGGTTAGGCACACATATGCCAATGCCTTTATATTCATAACTATTTCAAATTTGTCATACAGATTATTAGTTTTACTTACTACTCATTCTCACACTTTTATCAGTAATAGAACTCTCCAGAGGTACGGCAATAATTTAGATTTATAATGCCCCTCTAGGCCTCATGGAACAGGGTAGAAATGTTGAAATACTAGGAGGCTGAGACAGGAGGATCACTTGTTTAAGGACAGCTTCAGCAACTTAGGGATACAGATTTCAAAATAAAAATATTAAAAGTACTGAGGGTGTAATTCAACTGGGCTGGGTTCCATTCTCAGTACCAAAAAAAATAAATAAATAAATAAATAAAACCTTATTTTTTATTTCCTGGGGCGAGAGGAGGGCTGATAATATTTTTTTTCCTTTTTTATTTTTTTCGTGGTACTGGGGATGGTACCCAGGGAATTCTATCTCCAAGCTACACCCCCAACCCTATTTTTTATTTATTTTGAAGCAAGGTCTCACTGAGTTGCAAAGGTAATATTTCTTTTTCTTTTTCTTTTTTTTTTACTTACTCAATTTACCCAGGACCTTTACTATTAACCTAATTGCCAGTCATTCCAGCATCTTCCTGCATACACACTAACTCTGAGAAATTCTCTTCCACAAGCTGGGTTTCCCTGAAAGTTACAGTTCATAGGCACAGCATAGTACTGTTAAAATTTGAAAAGTATAAGTGGAAATATATGGTCAAGGCCCTACATAAACTGTTACATATGCATGTAATTCTGCTGTTTTTATAGGCTCTGCAAGTCCCCAGATTCTGATAGTTAGCAATGTTCTTCAGAAATGATGTAGTGAATGCCATCGTGTTTCATCATAAGTGTAACACACACACACACACACACACACACACACACACACACACTTTGAAGAAAGGAAGCAGGAAGAGAAATATAGAAAAGTTTGAATAAGTATCTCTTAATCACTTAAAAGCCTTGATCAGAAACATGAAACAATACTTTGGGGGAATAATTTTAAATATAACAAAAAATATTGGCTAGGTTTTAGAAACCAAGAGAAATGCATTCCTCAAAAAAATTCATTGCACATAAGTTCTGGTACTATTCTAAATACAGATATTCTAATATTAGTAAGATTTCCCCAAATTCATTTTTATTCAATGTCTTATTTTATCTTTTAGCTTATATAAGTTTCAAATTGAAGACGATTAGAATGATTAAGATATTGAGCAATTAAATTTGAACAGAACTCCAAAGATAGGGCAGAGGTCAGAAAAGAAAATCAGTGTAGGTTGGAGAGTGCAAAGATTTAATCCTCTTTCAAGGTTATAGGTAGTGAGGAATTCTGTATTTTCATAATAACTTTCTAGTATAAATGAAGTTAATCATATTGGGTGCTTTATTTTTCTTTTCGACTATTAACATACACATTACCTTTGAACTTTTGAAATATTGCATCTCCCGAAAATATATGGCATCTCCCGAAAATATAATCAGGTTCATTAGTGGGGGTTCCATGAAGCAAGACTATTAGCAAGCCAGGACCTTACAGAAATTAGGTCTTACAGAATAATTGGAGGAATTGAAGAGTGAAAAGATCAGAAAGCATGAGAAAATAAGAAATCACTCATGACCCTGAAGGGGTGTTGAGGAGTGAGAACAAATCACAACACTGCACCTATCCATCCCTCGATGCCTTAATCAAAGAGGACTTTGGAGACGAGATGACTGTATGTCCTACCTAATTCTTTCCAGTGTCCAATTTTTTTCTTGCAGTCAGTCCTTACCTGGAACCATAGGAGGAAGGAGCACCTGGGAAATGCTACGTATGTTTATCTCGAATCAGCAAAAGGCAAAGTTACCCACCGACCCTGCAGCAGCCACAGTTTCAGGGTAAATTCTGTCTTGACTTCAGCTATGGGAACCACAAACAGCTGACAATCAGCTCATCCTACTCTCTGCGGTGGCCCAGGCGAGGAAACAATACCGAAGAGGGTAATGTCCCAAGGACAGAAAAAAAGTTAAGATCCCAATGAATTTATCATTTTAACTCTCATTGCTTTTCCAACTCAGCAATGATAACTTTTTACACTTAGCCAGGGGACTCTAGATTGCATTCAGTGTCACTGCTGAACTCACAGAGAAAAAGTAGTCAATAGGTATTTTGCAGATGGTGACCCTGAAATAGGTGTGAATTTTCCTATTAACTTCTCTATCTCCCAGAAACAATGCAAAATGCCATCTTTTCTTCTGTCAAGCTTCCATTTATGCCAGACCATTACTAGAATTTTCTTTTAAATCATTTTAAGGCATCTCATCATTTTATATTATCCTTGTCCATATTGCACCGTATGAGTTATTGAAGGTTAATGCGTCTATATTTGGAGTGATCAGGCTATGCCTGGTGATTTTAAATATGAAGTCATTCTTTCCCCCTGGTATAATGACAAATTTACATTATAATTAACAGCCACAGAATTCCTTTTTAGTTCATGTAATGATGCCCTCCTTCAGCGTTCCTGTTCAGACAGTGCTTAATAAATCACAGGGGGAAAATCTTTATTTCTAATATTCACGTTTATGTATTTAATGAACATTATTGAATTCTTAAGTACTTATTGGAAGAGAGCAGCAATATTTGTGCACTATTATTTTATTTCCATCGGAAAGAATGCAGCCTTCTGCTGATGCAGGACTGTTAATAATTAGCACCTCTATTAGAAGTCAGCTCCTGGCTTTGAGCAGCATTATGCCGAGAAGCAATGTTTCCCAAGCGAGTGGAGAATTATACAGTCTTATTAAAGAAGAGCCATTCCTCTGAATACAATTTTAAGGAAATCTTCAAAGGAACAAATTTAAAGCTTCAAATCAGAGCACGGCACTAATTAGTGTGTAACAATGATTTAGGCGGAGAGCACCGGGCCTTGCTAATTTTCCGGGCCCATTCTGTAGTCTCTTTGCTGTATGTTTCGTTTGATGAGTCAATTTACCTAGGTGCCGCTTTTTATATTTTAAATACTGTCATAACACTTCCAAAGTTTTGGAGAATGGCATAGAGTGATGCTGAAATCTGGCAATTATCTTCCAAGTCTGTATTTCAGCAACTAATTTTATGGCTCAGGTTAAATTGCTTAATTCAATTGCAAGTATTTTGCATATGTAATACTGCTTAAAGTGGCAGGTCTCTGAATAACATAACATAACATCCTATTTGTTTATGTAGCCTTCCACACTTAGAAATAAAAAAGTGTATCAATCATCGAGTATAGATCATGTTATTCAAGATTCAGATGTGTCAGGACCATGAATCCCCTTGATCATACTCTACCTGGCAGAGACTTTTAGAAACTGTAAAGGCAGATCAGCTTCTAATTTTAAAATGCTGTGTACTACAAATGAGTTATCAGAATAAGCTGTTTTCTTCACTTAGTAAATAGTGAGATATTGATCTGAGAATGTCATGGGAAATTAGAAAACAGTAACACCAGGATGTCATATAACTATGATTTACAACTTTGCCCCTATGAAGTTGGAATTGATTACTATTAAGGTCAATATCAAGATTCATTGACTCATGTATACATAGAGACTAAAGCTAAATTGAGAATCAATGTTTATATCAAGAAAACATATTTCTTTCTATGGAAAAATATATGTCAATATATCCCGCCATCCTCTTATTACTTATTATGAGAACTCTATCTTTAAAGCATGATAAATATTTTGCAATTTACAGTAACCTACTGTTTCTCCTAATTATTGGTCTGTGCATCATTAACAATGGACTATTAGATTATTTCAATTAAACTTGCTTCTATGATTAAATGTAAATGAATCACATCTACAGTCCTCTTGAGCATTATTGAAAAATTCAAAATCCCTTATATAGTATCCTGAGGATCATATCACCAAATAATTCACAGCACCACCGCAATCAGGCATATTCTTATTCTGGAATAATTTAGAAATACAGGTATAGATACATTATATAACCAAATAAAGTAAAAGAAAACAATGATGTATGGAGTTAAGCACTAAAGACAT
This sequence comes from Muscardinus avellanarius, assembly GCF_963383645.1. NCBI lineage: Eukaryota > Metazoa > Chordata > Mammalia > Rodentia > Gliridae > Muscardinus > Muscardinus avellanarius. Next base: position 8,746,223 of record NC_137791.1, on the reverse strand, counting down.
TAAATAAATGTAACATACTGATTTACAAAATTATGTTATTTTACAACTCAGCTTACCTAACATTTATCATGTTTAGCAATTAAAATTTTGAATAATTCTAGCTCTCTTTAAATTTTACCAACTCTTTTTTTCTTCAATTTCTTTGCTAGTGTTGTTTCAGTCCATTTTTACTTTGAATCAGATCACCGTATTTACTTTTTTTATGGATTGGTCACAGGACTTGCAGATAGAAACTGTAGCTGAACTTGAATGGCTTATAGAACGTTTGTAAAGTGCTTCATGTGCAAGGCTTATAGACACAACGCTTAGAGCCAACCAGGGCATTTCATGTGATCCTCTGAAAGCCCAGAAGCAGAGACTACAACTTGGAAAGAAAAGGGGGACCCTACACTGCTGAACGTGTGTGTGTGTGTGTGTGTGTGTGTGTGTGTGTGGATGGAACCCAGGGGCATTCGACCTCTGAGCTACACCCCCTCCCCTATTTTTTATTCTTTATTTTGAAACCGAGTCTCACTGAGTTGCAGAGGGCCTCACTAAGTAGCTGAGGCTGTCCATGAACCACAAGATCCTCTGGTCTCAGCCTCCCAAATGCTGGGATTCCAATCGTGCACCACCACGCCCGCCAGGCTTGACCTTTTCTTTTTTTTTTTTTCTCTAATTGTGGTACTAGAGTCACAGGGGCAATGAAAAATGGCCTGGGAGCTTTCAGGGTTAGGAAAGAGACAGCTAAAGAAGGCTGAGCTATACAATTCATACACTTCTCTTCCTTCAGCCATCTACTCTTTTGTGTTTATGTGTGTTTAAGTTTTATTTATTTATTTGTGTATTCATTTATTTACTTACTTACTTCTTTTTATTTTTGTGGAACTGGGGTTAAGCTCAGGACCCTTTGCCACTGAGGTGCACCCTCAGCTGTAAACTTTGTACTGTTTAATCAACATCTTTTCTTTCCCAAATCCTTCTTCCTTCTCTCTCCTTCTTAGTTTTTGATTCTGTCTGTTTCAGTGCGATTGACTTTTTTAGATTCCACATGTAAATGAGATCATAGAGAGCTTCTCTTTTCTAGTATTTGGCTTATTTCACTTAGTAAAATATCTGCCGGTTCCATCAATATTGTCACAAGTTACACAATTTCTCTTCTGTACAAAGATATGATAGAATTTCATTGTATACCTATACCACATTTTTCCCATTCATTCATTGATAAATACTTATGTTAATTCCATATCTTGGATATTGTGAATGCTGGCCATGAACATGGGAACACCAGATATCTCTTCAACATACCAATTTAAAGTATTTTGTGTATAGAGAGGTGAGATTTCTGAATCAAATGGTAATTCTCGTTTTATTTGTTGAAGACCTTTTTACCATTTTCCCAAGAAGCCATACTTATTTACATTCCCACCAAGAGTGTTCAAAGAGTGTCTTCCTTCACATCTTTACCAACTCTTCTTATCCTCAGTCTTTTTGACAATAGTCATTAGAATAGACCAGAGGTAATAACTCCCTGGAATTTTAATTTATATTTCTCTGTGATTAGAGTAGTTGAGCATCTTCTTATCTGTCGATCATTCACATCGCTTTGTGAAATGCCTCTTAGATTATTTGCCTACTTTTCAATAAGTTTTTTTAAATATTGTTTGATTTCCTTATATGCTTTCATTTTTAGCCCTTATGTTAGGTGTTTCACAATTATTTTTCCCAGTCTGTGGCTATTATTAGAAAGACAAGAAGATAAATATGAGCATATAGGTAGAGAAAAGAAAACCGGAGAGCACTGCTAGTGAGAAGGTAAATTCATGCAGTCTCTGGAAAGAGTATGGGCATTCCAAAAGAAACAACTACCATAGAACTACTATATGATCCAGTAACCTCACCTCCCGGAGGGTTATGCTAAATGAAATATGGTAGACACAGAAAGAAGATATATTGCATAATTTCACTAAAATGTCCAATCTAAGGTAAAATAAATAGAGAACAAATATACAGAGAAAGAGACTAAATCAGTGGTAATTAGAGGCGTGATGGGGAGAAAATGGGAAGAAAGATGCAGTCAAAGATATGTGGAATGACCAAACCTGGTGATCTAATGCACAACCTGAAGACTAGAGTTAACAAACTTGTCTGAAATTAGAGACTATTTCCTAATAAGCAGCTTATAATTGTTCTCATTGAAAACATAATGATAGACGGTGAGAGATATGTTATTGTGCTTCACCATAACAAACATTTTACTATACCTATCTCACAATATCACGCTGTAATCTTCAAATAGGCACAATACAATTTGCTTTTATAAAACCCAACGCTCTTAACATATTTGCCCTGGAAGGGCACAATGATCTCCTTGTAAAGCCAGATGTCAAAGGTTAGAATTACTGATTAGAAAATTATTTAAAAATTTATTGAATGTCAGTTATTCCTCTGGGCACTATGAATATTTTTTGAAAAAGCTGATACATTTCTTATTAGGAAAACAGACCACAAATAACACATCACTGCCATGTAATTATAATCCTAGTAACAAATAGTAAAGAAACTACAATCTAATGAGGCGAAATTATCCCAGTTCCTAGCTTAAGCTACATTAGTTATGGAGAAAAATTCCCAACCTTGGCTTGTCCATTATGTACTCCATAGAAGGATGTACTTCATGTCATTGAAATATCCTCTTCTGATTTCTCATGTGTCCAATGGAGAGAAGTACCTGCCTTGCGTTTTTGTGGTGTTCACACATATAATTGTTATGCCATTCTGTCGGGTAGGCTATATAGCAGTAAGAATACAAAATCATGTAATATCTTTAATTTTTTTTTTTATTTTTAGGCAAGGTCAAAGCAAAACAGAGAGATACAAAGACTTATCTTTACGGATCACGAGAGTAAGAATATACCAGAAGGAAGAATATATCAAGGAGCAAAGCAAGGGTAGTGCTTTAATTTTCTATGTAACATAAAATGTGGCAAACATTGTATTTCAGTCTGGCAAAAGGAATACAGTTTGGGCAAATAGGCTGTTATCTATGAGACTGGTTATTCTATGAATGTCGCATTCTGAATAATACAGACAGGATTTTGAAATTCTGAGACTTTCAAATCCAAGTTTTTCTCTGGCTATTTTATTTGTTTGAGTTATTAAATACATTTTACTACACAGGAAAATGACCGAGTAATCTCAGTTATATTAGTTTAACAACAGTCAAGTCTTTATGGAAAGTTGTAGGATATGTAGAAAATTCTTCATTTCAGAATCCAGGTAATAAAAACAACTAAGTCAGCATTTAGACAGAAAAACAAAGTGAAGCAACATTGAAGAATATAACACAAAAACTATCATCTCTTATTCAAAGAATAAGAGGTAATGTGCTATAACTTTTACTTTCAAACACCCCCTAATTTACCTGGCTGTACATAAAACTGTCTCCATTATTGGGTTACATCTGTCTCTCATCTTTTTATACCAATATGTCCCGAAGCTCCTGTTGTCTTACTTCTTTCTGATGCTGATAATAAATGATGTTCCCTGGATCTGTGCTCTTGTCTAGTTGTAAGAAAAGATGACAGAGGAAGGCCACACACCAAGCTTTGTGTTTTAGAAAATGAAGTTATAATGATCACAAGTAGGACAGGTTGGAGATCTATCTGTGAGCTCCATTTGTATAGTGGCTCTTAACAAAGGAATTCCAGAAGCACTTCCAGTATGAAAAACAGAGATTTTTTTTTTTTTTAAATGGGTAAATGTCATGGAGCGGAAAAGCACCATCCTACTATCAATTGATCTTGCGTTGAAGCGAATAGAAACTTTTATAATCTATCTCAGTAGCAGGATCCCAAAAGGACAGCATGTAGTAAGGAATAATAATACTATTTTATTTTGAGTGATCATTATTAAATAAAGTTACTGATATAATAAACATTATTACCAAAAGTGGAGGATAAAAAGAACATTATGAGTGTCAATGATGGGACAGAGTTATAAAGAACTGGAACAACAATCGCACTTACCACTGCTTTTCCAACATCATTCTGAACTTTGCTATAAATAGACCAGCAGCTGCATCAGAAGTCGGTGGCTTTGCTCACAAATTTGTCCCAATTTCATTTCAGAGTGACAGTGAGATGCACATGTACATGAAAATGTCACAAGATCTCAAAGACAATCATATACTATTGGATGTAAAAAAAAAATAAAGTAAAAGTGTTCTGAAGCTAACTATTATCTGAGAACGCTAAGTGCTGGGAACAACACAGTAAGTTTGAACACAGCAGGGCAGTCATTCCATCAAGCTATGTCTGTTCTCTACACCCAAATCCTGTCTATGGAGAACAACTCTCTGAATCCAATACACACTCAGATTGTAAACGGTAGCACAACATGTAATTGTAAGTTACTGAAAACTACCAGTGAGTTCAGTGCAGTTAACATTCACATTTGTCTTGATAAATAGCACATTTATTTTTCATGTGCTGAATTATAAAAGCCACAACTAGTTCATCCTGACCAGTTTTCCTTCTTGACACATTATTTGACTATATCTTTTTGGATCTACTTATATATCACCCGGAAATATTTGGACCCTGGAAATAATATTAGCAAGAAAAATACTCCATTGGTAAGTCCTGCTGCTCAAATGCATATATTCTACTTTCAACATGTTAAAACTTGTTTACATCACATTATATTCTCATCTCTCATGAAACAACACCTCTTTTACAGTTTTCCAAGGCATCTAATTTGCTGACCTGGAATGCCTCTCAACATAATAATCATAAAAAATTAATTTCGTATTTTTGTCCTGGCATTGCTTCAAAGGTTGTGATTAATTATGTGAGGTGATTAGTAATAGCCTGCAAGAAAAAACTAGCCTAAAAAATGTTTTACTTTTAAGCTTTGTTTGTCGGGTACGAGTTCCCAAAAATTTTTCTCCTTTTGTTTTTGTTTTGTTTGTGCAGAGGAAATCAACACTTCAGGTCAATGTCTGATGTGTGAACTTTGAACGTGAGCCAGACAATAAAGCACAGAGGAAAACAAGTGACCTTTTCATTCTTTGGTGATCTTTGCACGTGATCCCAGACCCCCAGGATGCCTCTTGGGTTGGGAATCGTGTCTCAGCATGTGACTGGCTTGGGAAAAGCAGCAACCTTTCCATTTAATCAACTAAAATCAATGGAATATAGACCCATGTTGAAAAATGATACTATTTTGCTAATAAAACAGAAGCGAATCCAATAAAATGGAGATTCATATCAGTTCCAGATATATGGAGGCTTACACACATTGCTACACATACCCACATTACCAATAAAATGCAAATAGTGAGTGCATCACCATCTATTTCAGGATTTATATTTCTGGAAAATGCTGGATATTAGTAGCATTAGTGAACACATAATCCTTGTGTTGCATAACCGAAGCAAGAGAAAATTTGCTTTCTAATGTATAATTACTACTGAATAATCTATTACCTTTCAGTCTTTATTAAAACTTTAAACATTTAAACATAACATATAACAGAGTTTCATTATATTACCAATTATTTTTTCTCAAAATTCTGAATTTATTTTATTTATTTCCCTATGTTCTTAAAAGAATTTCAGTGTGTACATAACAGTAAAATATTATTGAGTATAATTCATCATATTGCTAGTTATGTTAGGCTGATTAGATGACATATTCTGATAGTTTTCTGAAATTATTGACCAAAAATGCAATTTAAAATCAATAGGTATAATTCAAGTTTAATTTTACTGGAACCAAATTTCATTCATATCTTGCCAATAGTGTATATTCATAAACTTGTATAATGGCAAATTGAAGATAGACAGTAACTATATTTAAAATATGTTGTATGATTATATTGTCTTCTTAAAGCTTTATTGAATTTTAATTGTTATCGACAAATATAACATATTTAATGTATATAGTTGAATGAAATGGGACATATGCATCTGTGTCTCATGATGCTATCACCAAACCAAAGACATCTATCACATCATATTAACACACATCCGGAGCACACAGACCTAAAGAACAGAAAAACATTTTTTCTCTCTGTTCTTTCAGAAAGAAAGCACCCATCAGAGTAGATAACCCATATTATTAATAATAAGTAAAAATTTTATTACAGTTTCAGAAATGACTACTCAAGTAGTTTACTTCTTGGGTTAACTACTAGTTACATATTCTGTTTCTCCTGTGAAATGTGTTTGTTTGTATGGCATAATGGAATAGTTTCACTATAATTGGGCTTGTTGTAAAGTAGGTCTTTTCTGAACATGAGAAGCAAGTCCCACAAGAACCTATACATAATAGCATAACACATAAAATCCCTCCCATGAGTTGTGGAAGATCTTCCTTTCCACATTGAAAAAAAAAATGATCTGAGTTAATTAAGAGATGAGCTTATGGGCACAGAACTATTATGTTATGAACCTAGTGTAGAACCCAGGACACCAGACATCTGGATAAAATCTTTTGTCTTCCAAAGCTACATCACAATACTCATGCCTAGAAAATGGCTAACTCTGGAGATAACTTTCCAAAGGGTGAGAAGGATCAACTTCCCGCCAAATGCCCCAAAATCATACATATATATCCAGGAAACAATTGATTTATATCATGTTTAGAAGAGACTTACAACAGATCCCAATTATAATTAAATTATTCCAATTTGCCATAAAAACAAAAACATTTTATAAGAGAAAACAAAATATGACACTAGTAAGTGGCCCAACAAGCAACCTCTTTGAGAAGTCATTTTTGAAATTGTGATAAAAATTCACTTATTATTAATGATATGATTTACCTCCTCTCATGGGGGCTTTCTTTCTGAAAGAACAGATAGAAAAATGTCTTTTTAGAAAAATGTCTTTTTGTTCTTTAGTTCTGTGTTTTCTGTATGTGTGTTACTATGAAGTGGTAGATATACTTAATGTTTTTTATTTTCATGGTAGCATCATAAGATAGAGATGTATGTATTCAATTTCATCGAACTACATTCATTAAATATGCTAAATTTGTCTATATCAATTAAGTCTTTACTCAAAAGTCTTGGAAACCGCTCCTCAGATTTACACATGGTACATCACCTTATATGTGGAACAGTTGGTTTATTTTTATCTTAGCCATTAACAATTGCCTTTTGATTAACTCATTTGGCAAGATTATTTCTCATTAAAGCTAACTGTTTCTGTAGAAATAAAAGTAACAGTCTCTGCTGTATAAAACTGGTGTAAACTGGGCATAGTGATGCCTGACTAGAATTCCAGTTACTTGGGAAGCTCATGAATTGAGGCAGAAAGATCACGAATTTGAGGCCAGCCTGGGCAACTTAGTGAGGCTCCATCTACAAAATAAATAAGATAAAATATATAAATAAATCAAAAAAGGATATAGCTATATTGGTAGAGTGCTTGTGTACCATGTGTGAGGTGCTGGGTTAATACCTAGCACAGAAATAAAAAACTGACGATGTAATGGTGAAAAATGTCGGAACCTGTATTTGTACATACAAACTCATGTATACACATCTCACTTGTTAATCAAAAACAGCTAAAAATAAAAAATCCATTTTCCTATTTGATGAAATGATTTAGAAAGACAAGTATATCGTTATGATAAAGAAATTTCCAATTGTAGGTCCTAAATGGAAGAAAAACATTCAGTCAGATAGATGTATTTCCCAGTACACAGAAATATTTCATACTCATTCTTCATACTCGGCGTTACAGAGGTTTCCATCTGTCTCCCCTCTGTGCCTTCTCTCCCCATCTTTAAGAAGAAATATGCAGTACTAATCCTATTTTCTTTTTCTCATATTTATTTATTATGCTTTCATTGGTGCAATGTCATCATATATCCAAATGAGATTCAAAGTGATAGAAGCATACTCGCACATATCACTTGATATATTTCTCTCCTCTTTGATTTTCCTCTCTCGCCCATGAAAGGTTTGGTTTGTTTTTCCCTATTACCAAAGGAAACTTGGTTTTCTTTGCATTATTTCCCTTGTTTGTCAAAACTGGATTCTTCGTTGCCTTCAATCTTGGAGCAGTACACTTCTTTTGAACACTAACCTCCCTCCGTAAACTATAAAAAAGAGACCAAAGGAACCTGTGAGAATTGACCAGTTATCCCTCACACGCCAGGAAATACTAATACCACCATATGCAAAGACTCACGCTGTACCTAAAGCTTTAAGCAGGAGTAATAAATGACCAGACAAGGTGGTTCTATCCCCAACAGGATAATTCTCATGTTAGAAAAATAGTAATAAAACCGTGCAGCCTCATAGACAGTAGATTTATGCTTTATAGCCGTTAAAGCCCCACACTTAACCAGCCGGTGGGGCAGACTCATTTCCCATGGATCATAAATCACTCGCTTTTCCATAGTACTCAGTGTTCACCTTCATGTTACTACCAAGACAAATGCTACCTTGTAGTTCAAGGGAAATTTGCATTATATGGTAGAATTATATGAATTGCCCATCCAGTTCTCCTGAGTGCCTGCAGATTGTCATAAAATAACAAAAGCAATACTATATTATGGAATTGCCGCTCACAGCACTCCTCTTGATGGTGTGCCAAAGTACTGGAGAGCTTTAGAGTTTAGTTAGAGCTTTAGAGTTGGGCCATAAAAACACATTTGAGCAAGATATGGCTATTTGAAAAGACTGTGTTCATTTATTTTTTCCCACAGACCAAATGAAGCATAATATTTGTGGATAGGAAGCTTTTCACCTTTTCTAGTATACAGAAACACAAAAAAAGTAAGAACTATAAAAGACGATTGACTTTGGAAAATAAGTGAGCACCAAATCTTTTATTAACAGAGAACAAGTGGAAATAAACTGTTTGATAGCTCTGAACAGCCAAAACTCATTGTGATGAAATTACAGAACGGAAAACCATTAAGAACAAACTCCTTCATAGATGCTTTATTTTCTCAAGGATCTATCAGAGGACTTACTCCTACCCTTTTTTTCTCTTTCCTTCCACTACTTCATTGCATAATGAATATGGCTCCCTAGCTTATGAATGGAAATACTAACTTTTCTTTGCACGCACAAAAGTAAATAATTTTACGTAAAAATGTTACAAATTGCATGGCATTAGTGAGAACTTGTAATAGGTATTAAGAAATTTATTTTTATCCCTATTAAGATAAAGTTATGGGTGTATTCATTCGAGTCACCCCTCCATGCCACTCTGGCATGGGGCTGTATTTCTATTTTGTGTATTTCTATCTTTTTAATAAACCTCTTTAAATCATCAGCAACAAAAAAAGATAAAGTTATTATGCATAAGTAGTCACCTCTTTCACCCAAAATCACATTGAGATTGGGGCATGATGTACAAATTAAGTAGATGTCACATAATAGAGCATAGTAATACTGAGGTCATTGTAAAAAAAAACAAACAAAAAAAAGGTCCTGCCAGGCCTGGTGGCAAGCTTGTAATCCCCGCGCCTGGGAAGCAGAGACAGGAGAGTCTGTCAAAGCACAGGTTCAAAGCCAGCAGTGCTGCATTAAGAGACTGTTTCCAAAGTAAAAAGTATAAAAATAGGTCTGGGAGTGTGGCCCGGAGGTAGAAGGGTTTCCGGGAAGCCCAGTACCACCACCAAAAAAAAAAAAAAAAAAAAAGAAAGGAAGAAAGAAAGAAAGAAGGAAAGAAAGAGAAAGAAAGCTCATGCGAATGGCAGAAAAAAAAGTATTACTTGGTCTGGAAAACAATTTTCCTCTGTGAAGCCTCAGCAAGTTTGAACAATTGGACTGTGAACATTCTAGGAGTTTTAATGAGATGCCAGATAGCATCATAGTTATCATAGCTGTAATAATCATCAAGTCCCCTTCCCCCATGACCACCACCACCACCATTATCTTTGACATTCAGAGAGAGTGATGGAAGCATTGCTGTGTCTCAAAATAGAAGCAGATCTTGCATTCTCAGAAGTTGCCAGAGATTAGTTAAGGTTACTTATAAGCACGTTAGAGTACAAGACAATGGTTTTAGGAGCATGGGACCTATGTATTGAGGTCTGGCATTCTGAGCAAGGAGGCGATTCCTGCCTGTTAGCACACCTCACCTATGAATAGCGTTCTTAGTCACTACACAATTCTGGAAAGGAAACAAACCTCCCAAAAGAGAGAAAATCCCTTCTAACTACGTGTATTAATGAATCTTTTCTTGCATTCACATGTAGAAGCCAACAAAAAAAGGGGTTCCCAACAGCTGACGGAGAAGGAACAAGAGTAAAAAAAATCATCATCATAACACAGAGAAAACCATGATAACTTAGACAATAATACTGACATGCAAAAAAATTGTACTTAGTATTTTCAGATTGAGTAGGAATTATCCCAAACATAAGAAAAAAGTAGCTATATAAAAAAATGAATACTCAAAAGAAAAGAAAATCCTTGGTAATTAAATACAGTGTTAGCAAAAATAATAAAAACATAACACAGAAGAAATCTTCCAGATTATAAAGCTCCAAAACAAAGGGATGGAAATACTAGAAAATATAATAGAAGGCAGTATAAACCTACAAGGCAAATGATTTCTAATAAGTAAATAAATATGAGATGAAAAATGAAAATATTGAAGGTGGTGGCCGTGAAATTACTGTCTGTATTTAATGACGTTTTAATAAAATTAAAGTGATTAAATTGACACTAAAGTCACTTTAAATAATACCGGAGTTACTCTATCTAAAAAAGACTTGGACTTTACTGTCTCAATCACCATTTACTCAAAATTCCCATGATAATGTAAAATCCTCAAATTTTTAAAAGTCCTGAAGTTATAACACGCAAAAGATGTTTAACCTGTGGTTATATACATATAAAAATATTTGTTAAAACACCATTTATAGACAATTTAAATAATACAACTTTCTCTATATAGCAAAAAGTTTAATACATTACAACACTTCAAGTTAATTACATATTTAAGTAACCACACAAAGAATAAGGACTATTCCACAAAATATTTTAAATAAAATAAAAAGTTAAAATGTGATATCATCTTATAATACAAATGTACAAAACAATGTTAATGGAGATGCAAGAGAAGATTATATATTATGTAGCTTTTAAAGGATCTTTTATTATTATGGCATGCAATTCTTAGTTTGAACACACCTTAAATTACTAAACATAAATAAATAAAACTATAAATTGTTAAAAATAACTTTAAAAATGTTATAATATTTAGAAATCGCCATGCTATTTGCTAACATTTATTTAAAAACAACATATTTAATGAGATATAAAAATGCTAGTAGCATATGCATGTATTTTCAGCTAAAATGTTAAGAGTATTTAACTCTGAGTTATGCAATTAAGTCAACTGATATTTTACTACTTAGTTTATAAGTCTGTGTTTGATTTATTTATAAGGAGGATATGTTATGTTATAATTTTAATAGAAATATTTATGACCAATAGAAATATAATTAGGAATTTCCAAATAATACATGCAAATATTTAGACACTTAACAATAGTGAGAAAAACTCAGTCTCTCTCGCTTATGATTTGGAATTTTTAACATGTTTTGAAAGCGAATCTTCACTATAATTTATAGTACTGTGGATTCTTGTAGCTGAAGAATATTGCATTTTAATTTATCTTGGTACTGGTCTGTTCAACTTGCTGTGTCATCTCTAAAATATATAGACAGTGGAGGGAATCCATTCAAATTTTAAAAATTGAAGTAGATATGCAGAGTATGTGAGAGAAAAATAGATGTTGAGTCTATGAAGAAAATAAAGAACAGATTAGGAAAGGCAGTCCCCATGGAAGCACAGGTTTGCTCCTCTGCAGACCCTGAATTGTGATAAAATACATCTTTAGGCTATTTGAATTTTGAGTATTTTGGAGCTCACTCTTATAGTAGATTATTCTGCGATTTAACTAGGAAATCCCTGAACATAGTCTTTCAGTGTTATCTGAAAAGCAAAGGAAGAATAATAAATACCCCTCAACAACACCTTAAACATTGGTTTCTCAAAAATAAAAGGTATTTTATACTAGCATTTTAACCCTCTTCCTTAAAATTATCATTGGTATCCACTTATAGATGTGTTTCTCCTGTTCTTTGATGTTCAATGAATTCTTTGAAAACTTCGCCCCCAACTTAATGCAATTCAGCAAACATTTAATTTGATCTAATTGCCTTTCGAGTTTAGAAAGCACAGCCCTGATAAGATAAACTTGAAAAATTAGCTAGTGGTCATGCCTGTCTTCTGAAGAAATGCATATTTTTCTCAGGTTCACCAGTGATGAGATTTAAAAGTAATAAGATTTATTACACTTTTATACAAAGTGCAGTGCATTTTCTTGTCTACTTTAATGACAATGTGACATTAGCCAAAATTGCAAATTTTGATCAATCTAAAGTTGTGCATGAATTATACAAAACCAAAGCCTTTTTATAATAGAAATCTCTTTAAATTACCCTGTAACTGTAATAAGTTCTCCATTTAAAAAATCTTGTACTGCTGATTAACCATATTATATTCAAAGTTTTACTCTGTTTTCTAACTTCTGCTTCTAAACAAAAACTGAGTGAGAAAATCATCTAACTTTTAAATATTTCACACATATATATATATATATATATATATCCATATACTTATATATTTTTTCCATTTGATTGTAGTCTAATAATAGATCATCATATGATATATTTACTTAAAGTATTTCTCTACACTGCTCCTATTCTGTACAGTCATTTATGCCTAAAATGTGAAAAGAGATAATTGTTAACACATCATTCACTATGTGAAGTCAGATACATTACATAATTGTTCTCTGCAAAGCATGGTTTTACATGGGTACACATTATTTTTATATAATTTTAAATATTCATCAATATATGCATTGCCCTATACTGTTTAGACTCCAGTGCTCCAGACATGTCCCATGAAATGGATAGTTTGCAAATGGAATCTGAAGTAGAGCTGATACAATCACAATTAGTGTTGCCTGATGATCAATAGGACTAGGCAGAGTGCTGTTATCTCTACAGACCTGAGAACCAATATCAGCAAATCCAGGCTTTTGAAAGCCCCTCTACCTGGCTATATCCTTATGCAGGCCGGCCATTATTGTCTTTGCTTGCTCTAGTAGAAAGCCATTCCAGCTAGTGATTGGCAGCATCTATAAGCCCCAGGGAAGATAAATCGTGCAAAGAAAATGGATTCTTATGATCCACCAATAACACTTCTGGGTATCTATCCAAAAGAATGGAAACCGAACTACCAGACTACTGCATGTGTGTCTATGTTCATAGCTGCACAATTTATCATTGCCAAACTATGGAACCAGCCAAGATGTCCATCAACAGATGAGTGGATTACAAAACTATGGGATATGTACACAATGGAATTTTACTCAGCCATAAAGAAAAACACAATTATGTCATTTATGGAGAAATGGATGAAACTGAAGAACATTATGCCTAAGTGGGATTAGTCAGTCACAAAAAATAAGAAACCAGATGCTCTCCCTAATATGCAGAAGCTAGGGAGAAAATGGGTCAGAGGAGGAACTCTAGATGAAGAAGGAGATACTATAGATGAGAAAATAAGGTGACTTCACTGAGATGATGGGGGGGAGGAAGAGGGAAATTCCTTAATATGCATGATGTATATTAACAAACATATAAAAATCATTCACAAACATGAGAAGGAGGGAGAGGGAGGGAATGGGGCAGGAATTATGGAAGGGTTAATGAGTGATATGTGCATGTATGCCTCCACCATCTTGTACCCCATTAAGATGAGTGACAACAGCCGGGCATGGTGGCAAATGCTTGTCATTCCAGCATCGAGGAGGCTGAGACAGGATGATTGTGGTTCGCGGACAGCCTCAGCTACTTAGTGAAGCCCTTTGCAAACAGTGAGACCCTGTTTCAAAATAAAGAATAAAAATATATAGCTGAGAGGTGGGTGGAGGTCAGAGATCGAATGCCCCTGGGTTCCATCCCCAGTACCACAAAAGAAAAAAAGATGTATGACTACAATGCAATAATAAAAAATAAATAAATAAAGCCAAATCCTCACATCCTTTCTTAAACCCAAAAGCCATCTCATTCACAGCACTGAGCATCCTAAATAAAGTATTTCCAGCCACTCGAATCCTCTCCAGCCACCTCCATTCATGAGAGAAATTGCATCTCATAATTTAATATGTTCTCATCCTGAATGAATTTATTTTTCTGTGGTTGTCAGTTTGCTTCTTCCAGGGAAAGGGTCTTCTTGTCTTCACTGTGTCTCCAAAGCATAATTAATTGAGTGGCAAAAAGAAGGCACCTAACAAAAATGTGTGAACTGGTTGACCGGCTAATGCTATCTCTGGTCTCCCTGCATCCTCATTAGAAACTCCTATTAGAACAATAAATACTTGGACAGCTAGATATTTCCACCATCCTCATCATACATACCACTTATATTTCTTATCTATCTTCTCTTTTCCAGCTCCTTGTGCCAAGAAAATGCCTTGTGATATTCCAGCCCAAGAATATGATCTTAATTAGAACTTCCTTTCCTATTTAACTTGATACTACAATTTTTAAAGAAAGAGAAGCATTGCCTTTTTAATTTTAAAGGAAAAAATGGTTTGCTTTTCACGATATCTGTTTCTGTTAATCGGTATGTTCTTTTCATTAGTTCTAGATGCATTGGTGATACGTCTATCAGTCTTATTTGAATTCTTTTATTAATTCCATTTCTTTGAATATTAAATGCCGGTGATTTATTTTATGGATACCAAAGAGTTGTTTATTTTTTTATGTTCTCTTGGTTGTTCCATTGTTTTATAAACCAATAGAAACTGAAGAATAAAAAATAAAAAAAATTAAGTTATGGAATATTTCAATTTGCTTTCAATATGTCAAAATAACCAGTTGAGATGTTGAAAAGACTCCCATGTGATCAGAAAGATTTTCACATTTTAATAAGCTAAAGAAAATCACCATTTTATTGTATATGAGGAAGTACCAGAAAAATTTGCAACAAATATTCAATGTAAGGTAAATGATTTACAGTTATCTTAAATTGTATTTTACAATATGAATCATATGCTTATTTCAGGAAGCTGTGGGGTCTAATGACCCCAAATGAACACTGGTCAAATGAACTCCAGAAAAATAGGTTATCTTATCTATGAATTTTATTTCAATGCATAAAATTAACAGATACAACAGCAAAGTTTTTTGTTTATGGTGCACTTTATTGAAGAATGTTGTACAGCCAAAAAAACCTATCAGCATTTGACTTGTCATGTTATTGTATTATTTTACTTTACACTTGGTCTGTTTTTGTTACAGGGCCCTGTGCTTTATTATTACCTATTGTTACTACAGGCTCATTCAATTCTGTTCCAGTAGGAATTTCTGTCATCTCTTAAACTATGAAACTAATGACTGTAACATGTAGCAGTTTTAATTACATGTATTGATTCTACAATGTTTATTTCCTTGTTTCTTCTTTAAAAATTATCCAGTTAACTCTATTTATAAGTTATTGATGAGTTAATCGAGTAAATCTTATAAAAGAAAATCATTTAAAATCTACAGGTGACATGTTAAATATCATTGATGCTCCTTTGTGCTTGCAAGACACAAGGCATTATTTCATATCCCAGCAGCATTAAATATTCTTTATGTTAACCTTCACAGGTGTCAAAGCAGTAAATAATAAAATATAAAATGTATTACCAGATGTAATAATAAAATGTAATATTTGTTTTAATTATTTCTATGATAATTATAAGAGGGTATAAGTTTCACACACACACACACACACACACACACACACACACACTCCTGGATATAAAGGTTTGCTTCTATTAATTTTCCATTGTTTAATCTAATTATATAAATATTCCAGGATAAATTTCTATTATATCCTACCATATCTTAATGTCTTCAGTCATAAGCTTAAAATGGCAATATGATTTTACTCTATGAATTCTGTCAGTATTATACTTACTAATGGTTTCCTTAATGAATTGACCTCCTGACAGCTCTTTATCAAATCTGTGACCACCTATAGCAGTGTCTTGATGCCATTCTCCAACGAATCTTCTTTCTTCCTACCTACCTACCTACCTACCTACCTACCATTTTTTTTAACATGGGATGAATAAAATAATTTGTATAACCACACATGTAGACTCACATCCTTCTGCTTCCCTGAATAGTCAGCAACACCTTGGTGTGAGTCGCATCATATTTCACAGCTGTGGCCATATCCTGACATTACCTCAACGGCCCCCATTCCTACTGACTGGTGTCTGTACCAGTGATGGCGAGCCACTGTGTACAGAGCTTTCCTGAGTTTATTCTCAACTGCAGGTCCTTGGGTCATCTGACCCGTTTCATTTCTAGCTGTATCACATGTCTTACTTCAGTCCTCACAATCTAATTTATTTTTATGTAATATAAATTAGTAGTAGTAAATACAGAATTAGCTAATGAACTGGACATGTAATTTGAGTTTCTTTTGAGAGAAAATTCAAGAATTTCTTTTCATTATGGTCTTGTTAAAATCTTATGTTAAAAATATGTTTCCTGCATGAATAGAGAGTTGTATACTTTGGAAGCCTGGATAGAATAAAACAGTCCACATATTTATAACATTTGCATTTTTCCACCACTTGATTTGTACATTTGCAATTTTTTTTTTAACTTAGGTCAATGATTTCTTTCACCTCAAAGAAAGCAATTGCATAAACCTTCTCATTAGATACCCCACCAGTGGCACAGCAAAGTTTGAAATCACTGGTGTCCCATTCCATGAGCTATCACCAGGCATTTTTAATCTAGTGAAGCTTTCCTCAGACTCTCATATGAAAACAAGATGAGACAGGGCTTGAATAATTTCCTTGGGAATTTCTAGCATATTAAAATGTAAATATTTTCCTTATGTCAACGTTTTCCTTTGAATGCTCACACAGGTTTTTTTCCACTCTTATTAGCTGACAAAAATCTATGAAAATTCTCAGTTGATCTGGTCAAATCTAATTGCCTTCTGTCGCTAATTCGGCTGGCCCTATGCACATTTGGTCTTACTACTGCCAACTTCAATTGTGTCAAGAAGAAAAAGAATATATTAAATTTCAGGAAGGGTGAGCATTTTAATAGTAAGTTGCTATCTCAGATTTTGTGCTTATTAATACCTTTAATTTCTACAACAATTATTAAAAGTGATATTTACTTTTCTGTAAAACCTCATTCACAGTAAGAATTATAGAAATATGTAAGAGATACGTTAATTACCTCATGATTATAAAAGTTACCTTTTCAACCAAAACAGTTCTCTAAAAATACACAGACCCAAATAAACCAGGAGATTGACCAGGCAGATACTCCTAAAAACCATTTATTTGATTTATTTTATCATGAAAATGGAAAGGTAGTCCTTGCTAAGCTTAATTGCATGACATAGATCAGAGCATTATATTCTTGATACATTTATGATATCTTAGAGCCAACCAATTTTACATAAAACTCCTCTACATGAAATACGTTGTAAGTAGCATCACTCTGACTGTTTTAGGTCACAAATTTGAAATGTCTCTCTATTATATCATTTCTCAATCATGTTTCTATGGATCTGTGTTTGATTGGGTGAAAGTCCTATCAGAAAGTTTGGCCATAAAACTAAACCTAATCCCACTAAGTGTCTCTCTGGGTATCATCAATCTTTTTATTAAAAGGTGAATATGACCTTATGATAATGAATCACATAAAAGACAAGCCCTACGTGGTATTTATTTCAACAAGAAGTTACTTATTACCTTGCGTTGCAGTTGAGACTATCCATTAGCAGTTTCATTCACTGGTTTATCTTGAAGTTAACAATGGCTTGATAATTAACTATACAGTAGAGTTGAAGAAACAAAACTAATTTAAAATAAATGCTATTTTAACAAACAGCCTTTAATTTTCAAATTTTTAGTACTGGCTATTTGATTTATTCCTACAAATAATTTTATTTTAGTACCTTTCAAACACTAATAAAAAAAAAACTAGAATAATTCTTACAATGTAGAATGCTCTGTTATCAAATTTAGTTATAAAGGAAATTCGGTATTAGCAGACTATCTATACCATCACATAGTAGAAAAAAATAAATTATTCTCAAGTATAAAAATGTGAACTTAAGAAATTCGCCATTCATATGCCACAAAATTGCTTTTTTTTTTTTTTTTTTTTTTTTTTGGTGTTACTGGGGTTCCTGGAAGCCCTTCTACCTCCGGGCTACTCTCCCAGACCTATTTTTACATTTTCATTTGGAAACAGGGTCTCCTAAGCCAGCACGCGTGGCTGGCTTCGAACCTGCGCGATCCTCTTGTCTCTGCCTCCTAAGCGCGGGGATGACAAGCGTGCGCCACCACGCCCGGCTCAAAATTGCTGATTTTTATACAAAAGTGGTCCCCGACCTGTTAGTATGCTAAGAATTTCAGGTTCCTTTTTAGCACAAATAGAAATCTTCCCACCTAATCTATAGAATAAATCTTGGTCTGATAACTCACCTTCATTCCAGTTGAAGAAAGTATTCTATTCTAGGGTCTCTTTGGTGAGAAACGCACTAATATTGCTACACTAGCATACAGAATGATGTTTCCTCTGTTCCTAGAGGTGATATTGTGGCATTTAGCTTTCATTATGCTGTGTGAAGATCCCAGTTGACTATTATGTATTATCAGCTAATACCCATCACACTTTTCATAAAACCGGAATTTAAGTTTCTAAGGTGAGGTGGTGTCCACAATATCAATAAAATTTCATTTTTGCTCATTCAAAACATACCAACAATATAGTAAAAATATATATTTTTTCCTTCTTGCCCTGTTTAAAAGTGCCAAGTCATAAAAGATCCAGACCAACTTCTGTGAATTTTCAACAGAAGAAATGTAGACAAATGTTAAATTTTCAACAGAAGAAATGTAGACAAATAAAGACATGTTTCTTTTTGACTTCAAATATTAGAGATTAGATGATCTAAAGATAGATGCCAAATAGAAAATATGCTATAACATTATATATTATTACGTAATATTAGAACATACTCAGATATTAATATATGGTATAAATACTAAACTTGGTAGTGACACCTTCATATATGGACTTAGCATTATTTGAACTTCATCAATTCTCTTTTCTCTCCTTCCCACCTCCTTCCTTCAACCAGTTTACACTGTTTTACTCGTCTTTCTCGTCATTTATCGAAAGTTCCTTTTTACTATTCTCTCTCCAGCTTTCACATCTGAGAGAAAGCATAAGACTTGTGACGTTCTGAAACTGTCTGATCTCAGTTAGCATCAGACTATCTCCATTTATTTTTCTGCAAATTACATAATTCTGTTCTTGATGGCTCAGCAAAATTCCATTGTGTGTTTTTTCAAAGATTTTTAAAGTTTTAAATCATTTACTGGTATCATTACATAAATTTTATACTCGTAATTTTAAAACAATCTGAGGAATATGAAATATAACAAGAATTCATTTTTATTTGCCTTTAATATTCATCTCCTCATTTACCTAGATATTAGTCTTTTTTTCTATGAGACTTATGAGAAAATTCACATGTAATTTTTGAAAGACTTTCTTCTTCACCAAATTGCAATGGAAAATGATATGAGAAAATAATTCATAGCTTTGATATTTGCTCAATGTACTTAATTAGTGCAGAGAATTGAATATTCTGAATATTATCTTAGTGCTTTATTTCTTTGGAGATAAAACAGAAGTTAATGTGAGTATTGAAGAACAGACTTTCATTTAACATATGAGCACAAATTTAATAAAATCAAGTATTCTGAAGTATTAACATTTGCTGGTATTAATTAGTTATCTATATTTATACATGTGATAATAATTCTTAGGTTAACTCTGCAATAATAACAAATCTAAAGTAAATGTGTTCATTGCTTGATGAATTTTTATCATAATTCCTTAATTTGGTCTTCTTTTTCACCCTCAAAGCATTTTTAACATTTAACTTGCCAACAAATGTGTTATTTGCAAGAATTTGTAGTTAACATTTATCCTATAATCCCCTAGACAAAAATCCAAGTTGGCTTATAAGGTCAAAAATGTAAGATTTTTAAATGTTACGATAGTAAACCTGATTAGTTCACAGAAATAATGTGTTAGGTATCAGATATTATGCTCTATACAGGAAATGTCTCACTCCTTGAAAGCAGTAAAACATGGGAATATATACTTGCTTTGACAATGGAGATATAAACACCTAAAATATGTTGGTTATTTTTAGAAATTATAATTGTAAGCCCTTCTTTTCATTCTAATTTCCTACTGATGTCAGAGGAAGTTAGCATCCCAGTTCTTTTCCATGAAAGTATTTGTGTATGATTTATAACATTTTCAATACAAAATTCTAAATCTTAAAAGGTAGAGGTTCGTAGTACAATAGTAAAAAAATATGATTTTATTTTATTTTTTCATGTAAAAGTATGAAGGCAAACCAATGTCAAACTTCATAAGTTATGTGGTTTTAATATTTGAAGTTTTAAAGTCAGGAATGGTGGCTCATGCCTGTAATTCCAGTATTTGGGAGGCTGAGCCAGGAGGACTACAAGTTTGAGACCAGCCCCAGGAATTTAGGGAGAGCCTTAGCCACATAACAAGATCTTGACTTAAATTTTTAAAAAGGAAGAGAAAGGAAGAGTTCCATCCACAGTCCAGAAAAAAAAGGTGATTTTTATACATATTTTTAAAAATATATTTTTACTTTTAAATCATATTAAACATTTTAGCATCTTCTGTATTAATATATTTTATTATATTTCAGTTTCAATTACCAGTATCTTATATTTGATTTTTTTGAGTTTTATTTTTTACAATAACAGGTTAAGATTCAAATCTAAATATAATGCAAAAATCAGCTATTTGTTTCAAGGATGCACAACAGTTGATGTACTTTTTGGGTCTTTGGTGGGATATACATGTTCAGAGCAAGACAGAAGGGAAAGTACACAGCAAATGTCCCCTTTTGAGGTCCGTGTTCTGGGAGAAAGTGCAGTTGTAACCATGAGCAAGAAGGCAGGAACAACAGTAGAGTTCAGTCTGCTGGGGAGAATGGTCACAATGAAGGTCAGAGACAATGGCGGCTGGAGAGCATTAGAATCACAATCACAGAGAAAAAGATCCAGGGAAGAGATACCCAAAAGCTGCTTCATCAGTTTCTTGACTGACCTGTGACTATTCTTGAAACTGTAAACAGAGCTGTCATTTATTACCACTATAAAAATAATCACCAAAATTGAACACATTCTCAAGAGAAAAGTAATTCAACTAAAATTAAACAGCATGGCCTGGATGGTTTTATATTTGTTTGCTTGGTTATTTTGTTTGTTTGTTTGCAATTAATGGTTTTAAAGGAACTATGGTAAATAGCATTGCTATCCATATATCAGTACCAAATTGTCCAGATTATTTGCTTAGTAAGAAATTTCTAAATCATGATTATGAACTATCCAACTTTATTCTTCTGAAAAGATAACATATAGCTTGATTGTGCATCTTTTTTTTTGCGGAATAAAGTCAAGATAGTTCTAGATAGTATCACCTGGGTACCTTTGGGTCATCAGATTCAACCCACATTTTGCTAAGCAAGCCTTACAAAAGGGGTTTGCAGTAGAAGACATGGTACTGCTAGAAGGTTTCTTTCTGTCCTCAGGTGAACTAAAGTATCAGGTCTTTTTCTTTCATTTTTTTTATTGTTTGAGTTTTAGGATTGGAAAGGGATGAAGAGTGGAGAAGAAAAATAATTTAATAATTCAAGTCTTCAAGACTTTTTTATGATGCTCTTGCAATGTGTTGGAAATGTTTTGGGATCAAGGTAATGTTGACCTCTTAAATAGAGCTATGGAATGTTTGATATCTCGCTATCTTCTGGAAGACATTATGTAGACTTGGTATCATTTCTTCCTTACAGGTTTTATGGAATTCAGTATGAAACCATCCTGTCCTGGATTCTCCTCTGTTGCAGTATTTTCAACTAAGAGCTCAAATTGGGTAGGTTCTATCATGTAATTGGGCATAGAGTTGTTAGAAATATTTTCTTTTTCTTTTAAAGTCTCTGGGGACTATAGAGAATTTTTCTCTTTGATCCTTTGTACGTGCCTAGCTCTCACTTTCTGGCTTGGCACTATGCTTTGAAATTTTAATTATTTTAATTTAGAACAATTATTTGTACTACTGGGATTCGTTGTTAAACTTTCATACCTGCATATGACATAATTTGGCAATATGTAATATCCAGTTCCTGATGGAATTAAGATGAGTTATTGATCTCAGTCTGTTCAGTTTTTTTTTTTTTTTATTATGATTGTAAACGTGGAAGTGAAGACTTCTAAGCTCTTCACATGACATTCAGAAATCAGTCCTCTATATTAAGGGTCAAAAATGTTACTAATCTTAGAGTGATTAAAGGTTGTGAGTTTTTTCAATATTGATCATTTTACAAGAAATTCACACAGGTGAGTGGTCAGAAGTAGTGTCTCAGTCCACCGGGAACGTCTCTTGCTATCCAGCAAGTTTCATAGTGTCCACTGTATACAAGCACATACAGCCAATAGAGATGGTCCACTGCAATTGCTCAGAATTAATGCTTGATTATTCCACGAAAATGCTGTGTCCTTGTGTTCTTTACATGAAAATGCAGCTCCTTTGCTCCCCTGGGATCTGAGTCCCATACATGATCACAGAAG